>NC_141551.1:23280000-23462500 GCF_021556685.1 Rattus norvegicus | reverse complement strand
GGATTTGGCTCAGTGGTAGAGCGCTTGCCTAGGAAGTGCAAGGCCCTGGGTTCGGTCCCCAGCTCCAGAAAAAAAAAAAAATGCTGTGCCACATCTCAGGACCTGCCCAAGTCCAACCCTCTGCAGGTTCTGAGGTACAGCTCCTTGGGAAGGGTTCGTTTCTAGAATGAAGGCTCCTGGCACCTCCCGGCCACTAGGCAGCTTTGCTTCATCCTCAGGAATCCATGCTACAACCATGGTCCGACCAGTCAGTGTGGAGGATACGCTACCAGAAGTGTATTTCGTCTCCCTGTCCTGTTCCTCTGCTTCATGGCCAACCAATTCAACCATTTCCTCCACTAAACCTTTCTGTCATGACTTACTGCCCCACTGTAAGCACAAAGAAAAGAGGTCAAGCAGCCTCTACCACTTTCTTCATTAAAGACAAAACAACTTAGGCAAAGGCTTGGCTCAGAGGTAGACTGCTTGCCTAGTATAGACATGCTGGGCCCTGAAGTTAATTCTTGGACCCACAAACCCCAGCACCTTCCTTTTTTTTTTTTTCTTTTGGTTCTTTTTTTCGGAGCTGGGGACCGAACCCAGGGCCTAGCACCTTCCTCTTGATATGATCATTCCTTTACCTACTGAACTGCCCAAAGTCACTCCATTTTGTCCGACCTAGTTTTAGTTAACTTAAGCTCATGCTTCATTCAACAGCTCCCCAGCTCCTGCTAAGGACATCATGTTGGGCAACACATTCTCTCTTATTCAGGTGAACCTGCGGCTTCTGGAGGTCCACTGTTTTACAAAATAAAACAAATTGTTTTAATCAATTGAACTGACACTCTTAAAACTTCTGTTTCTAAGTCTGGCCTGCTTCTGGTGGGATGTAAATGTTGTCTCTGGCTTTATAAGCTCTACCCAGCCTTCCCTTGAGCTGAAAGCCCTTCCCAGAATGAGCCTGCACTCTCCTCCCAGCAAATAAGACTCCCAGCCTGACATTCATTGGGTGGGAGTCTCTGTCTTGAGTAGGAATGAGATTTGAAGGCCCCAGAGAGATTTCTGTCCCACAGGGGGCTCAGGCTGGCTCTGGGACTTCCTTGCTCAGTGGATTGTGACATTCAAGATGCTCCCTGAAATATTCCAGGGTCCTATGATTCTTACAATGGGCCCAGAGTCCTGGAAAGACTGCTCTGTTTCCTAACACAAAACTGAGTCCTTCTAGTCCTCTGAGGACAGTGGCTCTCGATCTTCCTAATGCTGTACCCTTTGGTACAGTTCCTCATGTTGTAGTGACCCCCAAACCATAAGATACTTTGTTATTACTTTGTAACTTAATTTTGCTTTTATGAACTGTAATGCAAACATCTTACATGCAGGATATCTGAAATGTCACCCTGTAAGGGGCATGTCCCATAGGTTGAAAACCACTGTCTTAGGAGGTAACTTTAATACTTTTGTCTGGCTGCATGCGTCTGCTGAGGAGCCACAATGTGTGCAAGTGAGAGAGGTCAGTATTTTCCCTGTGCTGGGACCCTGGGCATCCTGGGAGCCTTGCCAGCTGCTAAGTTCAGGTGCCTACCTCAGAGGCCAACAGGGTGTTGGAATGTCCTTTACCTGCACTGCTTGGTAGGGACTAGAGACAGAAGCCATGCTCGTTCTTCTTACTGAATTCTAAGCCTGCCTCTTCTGAGATAAGACATTCTTTTTGTTCTTGGAATTACTGCCTTCTGTGCCTGTGATCTGTCTTTGTTTTTGTCCCATCAAGCCTGGATACTCTTGCCTTTGTTTGCAAAGTAAAACAAAAACAACAACCAACCAACCAACCAACCAACCAACCAAACAAAAAAACCCACCTCAGACCCAAGCATGATGGTCTCAAATTTTCCTCCAAAGCCTTGCTGGGTTAGGCAGGCTCCCTGACTCTGTGATAGGGAGAGGGACAAAACAACCCAGAAGGAAGGCACTGTGTACTTGAGAACAGTTAAGAGGCAAACTACTTCCTGAAGAGGCTACTATTATTTATCTGATGGTATACAGATGTTCATAATACAAACAACTAATGGGCTGCTCACACAGGGAAAGGATAAAAGGGATATGCGGCCTGAAATCTCTCAATAATAATTCCAATATCTTAGTCAGCTAAACTCCGTTCGGATGCTGTACCATCACTTTAATGCTAATTCTTTCTTTTTTTTTTTTTTTTTTGGTTCTTTTTTTCGGAGCTGGGGACCGAACCCAGGGCCTTGCGCTTCCTAGGTAAGCGCTCTACTACTGAGCTAAATCCCCAGCCCCCTAATGCTAATTATAATAAAGAACTCTACATGCTATGTACCTCATCAACACTATCATGTTTTCTCTAAGTTTTACCCAGAAACTTACAAGGCCTGATGGTTTATTAGATGCCCACAGGTCCTATTAATTTGTTACGTAACCCTGAATGTGTAACTTGGACCCATCATTCTTTCATTAAGACATTGCTGCCCAATATCTTTGAGGTGGAACCAACTGCCAACCTTGTAACTCTAGCTGTGCCTGCTTAAAACAATCATAGCTGGGCCTTTTAAATCTACTTGTATGCAATTAGGCTTTAAGTATATGAGGTCTCAAGGTTTTCTGTAGAAACGAGGGTATCTGGGCTAAGCACGAGGGAGGAGGGTAAGGGGTGTGTGCACCTGTGCAGCTATGGGAACGCTCATACAGGGTAAAGGCAATGTAGCAATAAAATGGCTGCTAACGGGGCTGGAGAGATGGCTCAGTGGTTAAGAGCACCCGACTGCTCTTCCAGAGGTCATGAGTTCAATTCCCAGCAACCACATGGTGGCTCACAACCATCTGTAATGGGATCTGATGCCCCCTTCTGGTGTATCTGAAGACAGCTACAGTGTACTTATATATATAATAAATAAAATAAATCTTAAAAAAAAAAAAATGGCTGCTAACGGTATCCTGCTACAATCATAGATCAGTGTCTATCCATCACCAGATCAACTATCACCAGAAAAGCTTCTTCCTGTCGCAGAAGGGAACAAATAGAGAGACCCACAAGCAGACGCAGTGTGACAGATCTTAGAATACCCCATCCTAAAGGGATGTCTCCATTAAATCTCTCCTCCAGGGCTCAGAGAACTCTGGGGAGCAAACAGTGCCTTTCAACACAACAGGACAGAAGCCCACAGGGCCTCACAGAGACTGAGGTGGCATGCCCATGTCTAGCATAAGCCCCCATCCTTAACCCAGAAGCCCTTGCCATTTGCAAAGAAAAAAATCAGTTCTCTCCAACATACTCTCACTGGGCATATAAACCACTTTTAAGAATAAGGCCCAGCAGTGGATGGCCAACGCAAAGCCAACTCAATAGTAACTTTGCCCCCACCCCCCAGGGCTTTTGTTCACTGTGGTTTCTGATTTGGTCTTTATGAGACTTTTGTGTTTGTATCTATACCTGTTTGTTTTGCCCTAATCAGCTTTTGCTTTTTTTTTTTTTTAATCATTTTATTATTATTTTCTTCTATTTTAGCTGCCCATTTGTTTTTGAGACAAGAAAGGATGTAGATTTGGGTGAGAGGGAAGGCGGTGAGACCTGAGGGAGTAACCATAAACAGAATATATTGAACAAATTTATTTTCTATTAAAAATGTGGGTTAGGGGCTGGAGAGATGGCTCAGTGGTTAAGAGCACTGACTGCTCTTGTAGAGGTCCTGAGTTCAAATCCCAGCACCCACATGGTGGCTCAACCATCTGTTAACAGGATCTGACACCCTTCTGGTGTGTCTAAACAAACAAAATAAATAAATCTTAAAAAAAGGGTTAAATCATTTTAGGTAGGATGAGTTATATAAGTGATAAGTAGGCCTGGAAGGGTGAGCCCCCTGGAGGTGCTGAGTCCTGAGAAGGCTGTGCTAAGAGTCAGTGCACACCAGATTGCTCTACTTGTCCTCCTTCAAATGGAGCTTATAGAATTTAATTTTGTAAAAGTACATACACAAGGTTCAGGAAAGTGAGGTACCCAAGTTTTCGTTCCAATTTTAGTATATGTGCTGCCGAAGCGAGCACGGCATCCAAGTTTTCAATAGATTGTTTTTATAATTTAAAGTTTAGTTTGGAGGCTGGAGAGATGGCTCAATGGTTACGAGATCTTCCAGAGGATCCAGGTTCAATTCCCAGCACCCACATGGCAGCACACAACTGTCTGTCTATCTCTAGCTCCAGGGAGTTACCTTACCCAGGGGCTCAAACACCTACACACAGATATACAAGCAGGTAAAACACCAATGTACGTAAAATTAAAATAAATCATTAAAAAATTACTTTGGTGTTAAGAGTTTTCTATTCAATAACTGTCATTTTTAAGGTTCAAAACATTTTTAAAAAATTATTTATTTTATGTGAATACACTGCAGCTGTCTTCAGACACACCAGTAGAGGGCATAGGATCCCATTACAGAAGGTTGTGAGTCACCATGTGGTTACTGGAATTAAAATCGGTTTTTTTTTTTTTTTGGATATAAATCGTGTCTATTAAAAATTGGTTATGGAGAATTCAATAGTTGAGTAAAGTGGGTTAAATTTACAATATACTTTCAGGGTTAGCCATCCCCAGGCTCAAGTAGTACGTTCCCTTGGACAGGTCATATACTGCATGCTAGCCCCTACAGGATAAGTCTGCTGCTCCTATCTCTGGCTATACCTCTCTATCTATAGGGAGGATGGATTACTCCCCACATGTAAGGAGTCCTTAAGACAGCTTTAAATAAGACTGGGCTCTGTCCCAGGGTCCCAGGGTCAGTCAGCAGTGGACACTCATTTAAACACTAAGCTGCAGGTGTCATCCTGGGGATCCACCACACCCAAGGAAAGAAGGCAACACTGTCTGAGGAGTCAGAGACCTGGCCTGTAAAGGTCCACTCAGACCAGCCTGTCTGCATCACTTTCCAGAGAAGATGGGTGACCAGCTCTTCAGCCTTGTTCCTGTTGCAAACCTGGAAAGTAACAGGCCTGAAGAATTCAGTAGCGGACATTTGGAGACCGGGTTTAGGATGCCCCATCTTCCCGCTGTTCTCATGGTAATATTAGCTATACTGTTTTTTATAGGGCCAGCCTAGCCACAGCATTTCCCCAGGACTGTACTCTGACACAAAGGATTTTATTAGCTGTTTATTAGCTCTGCTGTATCTAGGAATAATAGAATTGAAAAAAAATTGATTTCTTTAATGATTGTATTCATCCATGCATCCAAATAATAGTTGGTCCTTGAAGATACTGTAAATATTTTCAAAAGAAAAAAAAAAAGAGCCTTACAACTTTGTAAAAGGCCTACATCTATTAACTGATGAGAAAGAGGCCAACAATCCCTGGTTTACAGCTGACCACCTTACTCAGAGGCCCCATGGGTGCTCATGCCTTCTCTTAGGTCTAATGATTGGGCCTTGTTTAATTAACTGATTATTAAACTTATTTAAACAGCAAGCAACCTGTTAAATTTATGTACCTTAGGGCCCAATACAGCCCTGTATAATGAGTCAGTGCTTTGGCTCTTCCAGAAATCAGCCGCCAAGTTCCTCCATTTTGTCCTGGTTTTAGCTGGCCTCATCTTGTGCTTCACCCATTATTCCCCAGGCCACACTAAGGAACCCTACTGAGTAGAACATTCTCATTCAGCTGCACCTGCAGCTTCTGAGCTCCAACATTTTATAACATAAAACAATTAGTTTTAATAAATCAAACTGACACCGTGGAACCCCCCACCTCACACATGTAATTTTGTTTGGGGGGTCTATGAACTCCCTACTATAGGCATTAGTCTGCTGGAGAACAGAGGACTGTTATCTGATCTCCGTTGAGTGGCATTCTCCTGTGTCTCGTGTGGGACAACAGTAACACTCTTCTTTATGACAAAGTTCTCGGAAGCATTGCTTGGGCTGGGCAAATGCCTATGATGCCAGCACTCAGTAGGCCAAGGCAGGCGAGCGGACTTAAGACTAGCTGGAGTTACACCGTGGGACTTGCCTGCAAACAAAACAGTCTGAGGGCTAGAGACATTGCTCAGTCCATGGGGTTCTTGTCAACCCCATGAACTCTCCCAAATGGCACAAACAAAACAACAAAAAAGAACAATTGCGGTGCGATATGCTGGAAGTCCCAGCACTTGGGAGATGAGAGGTAAGACGATCAGGAAATTCAAGATCACCCTTAAACACTGGGTTTAAGGCCAGCTTGAGTCACAGTGAGACTATCTCAAGAATAAAATTACAAAAATCACATAATGCTAGATGACCTCAGACATGGGACTCTGAGGCTGGAGGATGGTTAATTTGAAGCTAGCCTGGGCTACTGTAAGGAGAAGGGACCTTATCTTGGATATGGTGACAGGTGAGGGACATGGATGGCAGAGTCAGTCTCAGAGCCTGAGATTCATCAGTCACTACCCACTTGGCTCCCACTCCCCGTCTCTTCCCTAACTTTAAGCATAGGGTACATTCCTGTCACAGGCTTTTACTGCTCTCTTTGCCTGGAGTGCCCTTTTGCCAGGATGCATCAGGGCTAGCATGTTAGCTCCTTCACATGACTCAAGGGTCACCTCCAGAATGAGGCTTCCCCTCCCTTATTTATTTCTGTGTGCGTGCATGTGCCAGGGCACAAGTGGAGATCAGAGGAAAACTTTTCAGAGTTGGTTTTCTCTTACTACCTATTGGTGTGCCTGGGAGATTGAATTTAGGCCATCGTACAGGCAGAAAGCACTCGACAGCTGAGCCATCTCATCAGCCCCACAGTGACCTTCTTTGCAAAGTTCCTGTGTTAAGTTTTCATTGCTGTGACAAAACCCCAAGGGTGAGTGTGGTTACTGTTGCTGCTACTGTTATTGATTGTGTAGGTTCAGAATCCAGGGTCTTCTGCACAGTAGGCAAAGTGCTTTACCCCTAAGCCACACTCACACCCCATGAATTTTATTTTGACTCACATTTTTTTGGCTGGCTCCACTGTTTCTAGGCTATAGGTCACCTGTATGATGATACAGACTTGCTCACTCATAGAAGCCAGGAAGCAGAGAGCGTTGACTAAGAGGTAAGATTTGCCTGGATCTGGGCAGTACTATCCCATCAGCAGGTGGGACAGGGTGGGAAAAAGAAGCAGGGAAGGGAAAATCTCATTAAGGCAAGCAGGCACTTGTCTCCTGACAGCCGGGGCACGGGCTGTGTACTACGATCCCTCCTATTACAGATGAACCGTCTGAAACCACGTGCCAGACAGAAATTGTTTGTCTCGGGAATACAGTCCCAGTGATGACCCACACATCAACTTCTGCATGCTGCTTTGTTTTCCCCAGAGCACTCCAGAGGCCTCTGAACAGTGTAGTGCTTATCCTGTCTTTTCACTCTGTCCTTTTCAGTAGCTCGTAAGCCGGAAGACCATGGTGGGATGCTTGTTCTATTACCTTGTGCTATTTATTGGTTTGAGAATAATTCCCAGAGCCTTACAGGCTGATGCAGGACCACTACGAGCCTCTTGTCACTACTGTGCCAGGGACTATGCAAATGTGTCAGAATTGAGACCATTGTATTTTCTCTTAGGGTTAGCCATAACATCACTGGCTGGTGTACTGAGGCAAAAATACTCCAATAAAACAAAAAACCACCACCACCAAAACAAAAGAAAGCAAAGCTTTCTTATTTATTTACTTATTTTTGAGGTGATGTTTTACTCCGTAAGCACTGTAGTCTGGGACTTACTGATACCCGACAGGCTAGCCTTAAACTCATGGGATCTTCCTGCTTTGCTTCTGAGTCCTGAGTGTTAAGTTGCTTGGCTAAGCAGCAAGTTTGAAAAACTATTATAGATACCATAGGTGTTACTGCATAGAATATGCCAAAAAGGCACCTCCCAACCCCCAGGCTACAGCATAGGGTTGAGCACACACACACACACACACACACACAAAAAACAAAAAACAAACAAACAAACAAAAAACACTTGACTTCACACCAGAGCTCCTTTTTTTTTGTTTTTGAAACAGGGGTTCTCTGTGTAGCCCTTGACTCATTTTGTTCAAGCTGGCCTTGAACTCACTGTTCTACCTGCCTCTGTCACTTCAGTGCTGGGATTAAAGGCATGTTGCACTGTGCCCAGCCACAACAATATTTTTCTGTTTCTTAATGCAACACACTTCCTAAAGTTACCCTAAGTAAGTCAGAAAACACAGGATCCCAGAGTAAATTATTTAAAACAAAAAAACATAAAAAACAAAAAACAAAACCCACAAACATACATACACATACCCCAAACAAGAAAAGCTTTAGAGTGACTGAACTTTTAGGGTTGGAGAGTGGTCAGTGGTTAAGAACACTGGCTTTCTTTCAGAGGACTTGGGATTCAATTTCTAGCACCAACATGGTAGATTACAACAGTCCCAGAGGGTCCACGCCCTTTCCTGGCCTCTGAGGGCATCAAGCAGTCCACAGACATACATGCAGCCAAAACATCCATATATACTTAAAATAAAAATGAAGAAAATAAAAAAGTGACCAGACTTTCACAAACTGGAAACTTTGAGCTGAGAGGAAGAGGAAAGAGATAGGGAAAAGTTTAAAACTTACTAATTATGTTCTGTATGAGAGAGCATTTTAAATACAGTAACTCTTATTTTATCACATAATAAAACAACCAAACCTGATAGGAAGTATATTATAAATTAATAATACTTAGCTAGAATTACTTTTAAAAAATCCCTTTAAATATCTGTTTAATCAGCACAAAGAAGGTATAGGAATGATAAGCACAGGGAAACTTATGATTATAGCCAGGAATTAAAATTACAAAAGAGGCAGCAAAATGTCTTTGATTTTCAAGGGGTCTGTGAGACGGGTCAATGGCTGCAGCCACACCTGGTGGCCTGAGTTTGGTCCCTGGGTCCCCCCATGAGTTTTCTCTGACTCATGAGTGCTGTGGTGTGCGGGACCCACGTACACAGATGCAGAAATCAGTAATAAAGTAGAATTCATGTCTTAGAAAGGAAGGAGAGGAAAGTTCCCGAGTAGCCTTGGCTCCTGAGGTGGGCTCCGGGGGACGCTCACACAGAGAGCTAGGAAGGGGGTAGACTTACTGGACACTGGCCTGGTGATGTCCACTGGCTCCACTTCTTCCTTCACTTTGATCTCAGGAATGGGAGGCCCCAGGACCGTGGGAGGAGTGCCGCCCACAGGGGCTGACGGTGTTGGTGCAGCAGCAATGGTCGTGACGGGTGGAGTGATGGGCACAGCTCCGGGAATGGTAGAAAGAGCAATGGCTGGCTGGGATGGAGGACTGGCTGCTGCGATCATGCTGGGAATGGTCGGTGGAGGCTGCTGGGCAGTTGGAGGGACGGCGACGGTAGGCTGTTCGGCATTTTGATTGGATATGGTCTCCAAGGACACTGTGACTGGAGTGGCTATGGACACGTGCACTTCGGATTTAGGTTTGGTGCTGAAACAGAGAGAGTGCATTATGTAGCGACTGAGACAAAAGTGTTGTACTGGAAATATCTCCAAGGAGGGCTGCTCAGTTCTTGTTAAAGAGCACACACAACAGATACCCTATTCTTTAATCTTCTATGTTCATCTTCAAGTTAGCTCTGGAAGAGAGCCAGCTCTTCATTTCCTCTGCCAGGACTGCGTGCAAGGCCTTCAGCCAAGCCTATGCTGTAGCACTGAGCTGGACTCCAGCCTGTGTTACGAGGCTGGGGATACAGGTGAGAGCTAAGCGCTTGTCTAGCATGGTAAAGGACCTAGCTTCAATCCCTAACACAACAAAAACAGTTTTTAAAAAATTCTTCACACTGTCAAGTTTTTATATGAAGCAATTCATCTTAATTAGGAAATAGTAAACATCCAAAAAGAAATTCCTGATGTCCTATCACTGAACTGCACTATGGGTTTTTAGGTTGCTGCTGTTGCTGCTGCTGCTGTTGTGGTTGCGGCTTGCTATATGCACTCCTGCCTCTGCCTCGCTTCCAAAACAGAGACGCTACTGCATCTGTCTCCCAGGTACTGGGATTCGAGGCATGTGCCATCAAAAAGGGAGTTTTTTCCCTTTAAGGTACAATTATATTCATGTTTCCTGGGTACTTGATATATTTTTTTAAATATTTATTTTATGTATTTGAGTACATGGTTGCTGTCTTCAGACACCAGAAGAGGGCATTGGATTCCATTACAGATGGTTGCGAGCCACCATGTGGTTGTTGGGATTTGAACTCAGGACCTCTGGAAGAACAGCCAGTGCTCTTAACCACTGAGCCATCTCTCCAGCTCCTACTTGATATTTTCAAATGATTTACTTAGGTGTATGTGTGTGCCTGCAGAGGCTGGAAGAGGGCACTGGATCCCTCAGAACCGCCATTACAGGCAGTTGTGAGGCTCCTAACCTGGGTGTTGGGCCTTGGGTTGTCTAAAAGCAGCAAGTGCTTTTGACCACTGGGCTCTCTCTCACGCACTCATAAGAAGTTTCTTACATGGCTGAGTTTTATAAAGAGGTGGCAAAGTTCCAAAAGATACAAAGAAAACAGAGTGTTCAAGGTCCTGGGATCAATAAAGTCCAAAGTGTATGTCTTGCTGGGCACTGCTGCTCTGGCCTGTGATTGCAGTACTAGAGAAACCGAGGCTGGGAAGACTGAGTTCAGGGTCAGCCAGGACTGCAGAGTCAAACCCTATTTTAAAAGCAAGAAAGGGAAAAAAAGGGCACAGGGGAGATGGCTCAGTGTATAAAGCACTGGATGTCCAAGTTTGAGGATCCAAATTCACATCCCTAGAATCCATATTTAAAGATTTTGCTTTGTAAACAATGTGATGATAGGTCAAAAGAAATACTATTTAACCAGATGAAGCTTGGGGATGTTGTACGTGAGCAAAATAAGTCAGTTACCAACAAGCCAGACCTGGGACCAGACGCTTCTGCAGAGGACCAGAGCTCAATTTCTGTTACTCATGTGGTGGCTCACAGCCCCAGGGGCTCCATTCTAGGGGGTTCTATGCCTGCTCTGGACTCTCAAACACCAAGGATGCATGTGGTACATACAGAAGTAGGAAAAAGACTCTTACACAGAAAATAAGTACTTTAAATGAATAATAATTTAAAAAGCCACCTTCTCCAGCCACAGACTAACAAACAAACAACCCCAAAAAAAGGCATGAGAAGCTCCCCGCTTCCAGCTGTTGGTCACGGTTGTTCAAGAGACACTAGAACATTATAGGTTATCTCTGTTGCTCTTAATTGCACCCCAGAGGGAAGGTTAAATCCTTGCTTGTCAGAGACACAAGACTTTGGACACAAGGCCCAGAGGACTGGAGCTGGGTCTAACCTGAAAGCCGTCTCTCTAGTTTCCATGGTACCAACAGGCCTAATGCAAACTTCCAAAGGAGGGAAGCAAACACTAGTCCTACTGCAGCCTCCAGGGTGCAACAGTGGTAGACACACCTTACAGTAGCCAACAGTTTCCTAACCGGACTTAAGGCCTGTTCAAGAAGAAGACATCTTGCGTGCTAATGGAAACCTAGCTAACTACCTGGGACTCGTGAAGTCATACATCTTAGAAGAGAACCTGGAACTGATGCTCTGCGGCATAATCCCTAACGACATTTAAGTATTTATCCTTCTACCCAAAGATAAATGTAGTTCTCACCGTGCATCAAAATCAAGGAGAGTGGTGTTTTTTTGTTTTTTGTTTTTTTTTTTTGCAATAGATGGAGACCATTATAGGAAAGTGACCAAATGTAGAGTTGTGGTACTTAGTTCCAAATGATACGTCTGCATCAGAACTCTGGTATTCACCCTCAGGAATCATTAGAGGTGAGAGAGAGACTGTAGAGCCAGACCACAGAAAGTTTACTGTGAGATTATATCTCCCGAAAATGTCAGAGAAGCTCCACTCACCACCAAGTCTCACCAACATGGCTGCCTAAATATGACCTGATTAGAGACAACACTAATAGACATATTATTGTGGAAGAGGATAGTTCATGAGGCCTCAACTCTAGAGAAAGAACTACAGTCAGCTAAGGAGTGCTCAAAGCAGGAGACATAGTCTTCCCCAGGGAAGAGCGCACCAACTAGTTACCCAGTACAAAACAGTAAGCCCTGAAAAATATACGAGTAAAATCATATGGACCAATCAATCAGGTTGTATTTACATATTTAGGAACACACACACACACACACACACACACACACACACACACACACACACACCCCAATTAAAGAAAAAGAGGTCATGATTTTGAAAAGAGCAAGGGAGGTACATGGGAAAGATTAGATGGAAGAAAGAGAAAGGGGAATGTTAAAAATTTAAAAAGCTAAACACTATATGATTCTGATTATATGATTTCCTAAGTAGTCAAGATTCATATTAATAATTCATAAAAATGGCTGTCAAGGATTACAGCCAGAGGAGGGAAGGAGTTAGCATGTAATGGATATAGAGTTTTAGTTTGGGAAGATGTTTGTCAAAACTCAAGTGTATTTAATACTAGGCATAACACCGTAATACTGATAACTACTGATGCACAGGCTCAGTAACTGGCTCAGGAGGTTTTCCAAAAAATGAAAGGATATCTGACAAGTAAATCACTATCAGAATATATAAAGAATTCTGTACCTAGAATCGCAAGTGTTCACCACCATACCCAATTCTGAATATCGTTAGTAGTGGCGTGCTGTTTATTCATTCCTTGTTCCTGTTTTCTGTATTTACTTGAGTTTTTTTTTCCCTACTTGTTTGGAGACCAAGACTTGATATATATAAACTATCCCGCTGCCTTAGCCTCCTGGCTCTGGGATTACTTATTTATACCACTGTTACGGGTTGGTTTCATTGCCAATCTGACACTACCCAGAGTCAAGAGGGAACCTCAATTGAGAAGCTGTCTAGATCAGCCTGGCCTTGTGGACATGTCTGTGGGACACTGTCTTGAGGGCTAATTGATACAGAAGGACTTAGTACCACTGCTGAGAGGTTGTCCTGGACTAGGTAAGAAAGCTGAGCATAGGGCAGTGAGCGAGCCAGTAACCGGCATTCCTCCATCGTACTGCCTTCAGCTTCCTGCCAGGAGTCACTGCTCGCTCTTCCCTGAGTGATGGACTGTGATCTGGAAATATAACCCAACAAACTCTCCTCCCCAGGTTGAGTTCAGTAACTATTTTATTGCTACAGGAGGTAAACTAGAACACTTTTTACATCTTATTTTATTTGGGTGAAGGAGTGTGGTACACATGTGTCACGGCATGTATGTGGAGGTCAAAGTTCAGGTTACAGAGGAAGTACTGTGTGTGCGCACATGCACATCTTTATGGGGCTGTTCTTGCTATGTACAGGCATGCACATGGACGCCAGGGGTTCACTTCAGGAGTTTCTTTCTTTGCTTTCCAGACAAGTCTCTCAGTGAGCCCGCAGTGCACTGAGTTGGTTCAGAGTGGGTGGCAGCAATCAATCGTCCTGTCTCTGTATCCCCAGTGCCAGGATATAGATAAGGATCACCACTCTTGGCTTTTATGTGGATGCTGGGGACTAAACTCAGGTATTCAGGCTTGTGTGGCAAGCCTTACAATTGACTGACCCATCTCCCTGACCCCAAACACTCGTCAATGGTTCAAAGTCACTTTGTACAGCCTCACCTGGCATGGCAGACATTTTAATAATCCTGCATAAAGGTCCACAGTGACAAGTGCTAGCACTCCCTTGCCCTGCCTTTTCTCCTTCCTGATACACTCAAACCCAGGAGCACATATGTACTATTATTTACTCGATAATTCTGTGTTCCAGAAACATTTCTGTAAATCACGACCTAGTCATTCTATCACCTTTGCTGCACTTTTACTCTGCTGCTTTATTGGGGGAGGGGTAGGTTCCTCATGTCTTTCACAGGCAATCGAAATAAGGCTGATGGAATGTAAGCACATCTGTTTAGCTAGTAGATGATGTTTCCAGATGCTGAAATGATACTTGACACAAGGCGTCTCTAATTTCATTACTAAATGAGGTTTAAGAAGCATATCTAAATATAGAAACATGGCAAGTTATTAAGTAAATAAAAAGTACAGAACTATTCAACAGTCTAATTAGATAACTTTGGCTTTAAAAACCCATGATACTTCTGTATGAGGTAGTAGGTATGTACAGCCCCACTCCTTGGGGAGCTAAGGTAGGAAGATCACTTGAACCCATATCAAGACCCCCATTTTAAAACCAACTTACTTCTATGCACGGTCAGAAAAAGGCATGGAAGGTCACACATTAGAGCTGTTATTAATTAGCATTATTGTGTGATGGGGCTGGCAGGTGGGTGGGGAACAGGATATGATTTTGACTATACTTTAAATACATACACACAGACATAAATGAATAAAATCTATTACTCCCAACTCTTCATTTTTAACTTTTAATTAATTTGCTTTTACTTTTAACTTTTTAAAAAAAAAGATTTGTCTAGGGCTGGAGAGATGGCTCAGAGGTTAAGAGCACTGGCTGCTCTTCTAAAAGGTCCTAAGTTCAATTCCCAGCAACCACATGAGGGCTCCCATCTCTAATGGGATCCAATGCCTTCTTCCGGTGTGTCTGAAGACAGCTAATCTTTAAAAAATTATCTACTTTTTATTTGTGCATGTGTGTGTGCATGCCAGAAAGCGTCAGATTCCTTGGACCTGGTGGCTGAGGAAGCAAACAGATTTCTGGTAGAGTTGCGAGTATGCTTAACTGCTGAGTCATCTCTCCAGAACCTATTTTTTAAAAAACTTTTTTTATTATTGGGGGGGAGGCACCCGAGTGTCACGGTGCACATGAGAAACCAGAGGACAACTTGCAAGAATCAGTTCTCTTTCTATGATGCGGTTTGATGACAAGCATTTTGACTCACTGAGCCTCCTCCCTGACCTTGTCTTTTTATTTTTTAGGGTTTTATTATCTTTTGAGAGATTTAGGGGTCAAAATCAGGGCTTCATTTATAACAGGCGAGCACTCAACAACAAAGCTGTCAGTGCAGAAGGAAAAAAGAACCCTGCCCTCAGATAACAGTGTGACTCGGCTACCCAAACTGGTCTCAGACTCATGGTCTCAATTAAGTCTACAGCTGTACTTGACTTTCTTTGATTATCTTTTCCCAAAATTTAATCATTACTTTTAGAATTATAGTAAGGTGGGGATTCTCCTGTCATACCTCAAGTGTGAGATTAAAGTTGTGTCTCACCACGTCTGGCTTATGATGCCATTTTGTGTGTGTGTGGTCTATGCACAGGGTGTACATACATGTACATGACGGTATGAGCACATGTGTATGTTGAGGATAGAGGCTGACATCAGGTGTCGTCCTCTCTGACCATTTGCCATTGTTCTTCTTCTTACTATTTTTTTTTTCTTTTATTTGGGGCTGGAGAGATGGCTCACCAGTTAAATATTTTATTTATTTTTGTATGTATAAATATTTGCCGACATGTATGTAAATGTACCATTATTGATCGGCTGGTAAAGAGGAGGGAGGAGGGCACTGGATCCCCTGGAGCTGGAGTTACAGATGGACATGAAGCGCCATGTGGATGAATGCTGGGAACTGGACCCAGGTCTTCTGCAGAAGTAGCAAGCAGCAGTGCTCTCAAGTGATGAGACAACACTCCAGCACCATCCTGACCCCGACTTTCAGGGTTTTGTTTTTGAGACAGGGTCTCACCATGCCGTATTGGCTGGCCTGGGACTTGTTATATGGACCAGTTGGCTTTTAACTCATAGACATCCACCTGTGTCTGCCTCCCATGTGCTGGGATTAAAGGTGTGCACCAGGAAACTCAGCCACACTTTGCTTTTAATTTTACTTCTGTGGATGTGCTGTGCTTCTGGGGGCAGTGTATGCATCTGAGTGGAGTGCTACTTGGAGCCTCCTGAAGTTACAGTGGTTGCAAACTACCTTACATGGACACTGAGACTCACTCTCAGGTCCTTTGGCAAGATCCACACCAGCTTTTAGCCTGTGAGCAATTGCAATCACAATCAATATCTCTCTCTCTCTCTCTCTCTCTCTCTCTCTCTCTCTCTCTCTGAGACAAGGCTTTTTCATTGAACCTGAAGTCCACATTGGCCGGAAGCTTCAGGGATCCAGCTGTCTGTCACCCAGTACCTGGTTTTACATGGTTGCTAAGGATCAGAGCTCAGCAGTCACCTCTCCTGCTCCACGATGCCATTAAAAATAAAAAGGAACAACTGGGTGACTGCTATGAGGCAGGCTCTGTGTTACATGCTTACACATTTCATTTAAATACTGGAACACTCTAAGGTAGAAGTTAACTATTCAGTGTGTGTTCACTTTGTAAATACTATAATGGCAACTGGTGACGTCGAGGAGGTGTGCAGGCCATGAAACTGGAAAAGCCACTAAAAGAGGTACCAAAATCCCAATCCCACGTGCAGTTGGTTATGTGAAACTTTCTGCTACACAATGATGTATAATTTAAAGTACGAGTGATAAGAGATGCGCTCACCCTGCAGGTCTAGGTGACCCGGAAGCACTCCGCATGGAGCTTTCTACTCGAGGACTAGCCACGTCAGGAGGCTGAGGAGGGAGGAGAGTTTTCCGAACTGCCATTCTGAAAGAAATGAGTCAAACCCAGTCAATAGCAGTCAGGATACATTTGCCAAATACACCTTCTAAAAGTGCAATGAAAGGCTTGCCCAGCACATCTACTAAACAGTACAATGACAGGGTCTCTGTATGTCACCCTGGCTGGCCTGGCAATCACTATGTAGACCAGGTTAGTCTCAAATTGGCTTTGATCCTCTTGCTTTGTCTTCATGAATAACAGGAACGTGCAGGTCGTCACACCTATCAACTATGTTTCAATCTGCTTTTTCCACTTTTTTCCCTCTTGATACAGTCTTGTTATGTAGTTTAGGTTGGCCCTGAACTCTGGATCCTCCTGTTTTAACCTTCTGAGACAATGAGGTCACAGATGTGTGTCCTCACACTAAACTTTTTACAAAATATGTAGCAAGTTCCTTCCCCACCCCTACTCACTTCCTGCTATAAACTCCGAAGGCAACCACGTAGTGACCATGAGCTACTCTAGCATGAGACGCCTCCTTTCTAGCACTTGTTATTATTAAAACCCATTTTAAGGCATTCACAATCACTACTGCGCCTTATGTGCTGAGAGAGATGAGAGCAAATTTTGGAGGCGCCATAAAGAAACTGACCATGAAAGAATCGGAGAGCTCCTATGTTGTGCAATAGAGGCCACATGAGGCTCTGGCTGAGAAAATATCCTTGGCTTCAGGGGTATGGATGTCAGAAGTGACTTTAATACTGTTTTCACTGTTTGAAAACAGTGGTGGGAACAAGGGTCAGATGAGACTGGATTTGAGAATTCTATCATTTCCAGTGCCCACTCACTGAACTACCACCATCTCACAGAGGGTATCCACCAGTCACCCTGGCTCCTGGGAAGAGACTAATTATCTGCTTAGGAAGTACTCATGCTGAAAAAGCAAGAACTATATAAAAAAATTGGACCTAAAAATATAATTGTGGTTTAAAAAGAACATATTGTGTATGTGCATACATGTATGTACCATGGTGACTGTGTCCTACCACATGCATTTGTTCTAAGGACGAAACTAAGTTCACTGGTTGTGCCTTTACACGCTGAGCCATCTCTCTGGTCCTTGACAAACTTTTAGGTAAACGTAACAACTTCCACACTACGCATAGGACAAAACACGACTACGTGTGTTCAGACGAATTAATAAAGATCAGGTATACATAATTCTTAATCCTTCTACATGTACATTTAATTTTACTTGAGAACAGGTTCTCAGTAGTGTTATTTTGTGTGTGAGTGTTTTGCTTGCATGTATGTCTGAGTACCATATTTGTGTCTAGTGCCTTGGGAGGCCAGAAGAGGGCGTCAGATCTCCTGAAAACTGGATTTACAGATGGCAGTGAGTCAATAGGTCGGTGCTAGGAATTGAACCTGGGACCTCCGGAAGAGCAGTCAGTGTTCTTAGCCATTGAGCCATCTCTTCAGCCCAGTGTGAATAGGTCTTTGAAAGTGCAATTAAATAAACACCTTGAGTAAGATCATTGTAAATTCAGGGTGTTTCCTAAATGTAACCACTAGTGCTTTAAGACAGAACAGAGACAGTGAGATGGACACAAAAGGAGGCCATTCCATATGGAGAGAGACTAGCATGATATGGTCACCAGCCAGGGATGCAAACAAGTGCCACCAGGACACAGGACAGAGGGACAAACATACACTCTCACACCGACATCCTGACAGGGACTATGACTGTCAGATAAACAATTCTGTTGTTTTAGGCCACCAAATTTATGGCTATTATGTAACAGTGACAGTCTCTAAGAAAAATCCATTGCAAGGATCAGAAAAACAAATTTCTCTAAAAAGCCAACTTTAAGCAAGATGGGTGTGGCAGCACACACCTGCAACTCTAGCACTTGGGAGACTAAAGCAGGAGGATAGTTCAAGGCCAGCCTGGAGCTAGAGGCTCTGTCTCTAAAACCAACAACAAACCCAAAACCATTGCACAAAATACAACCCAAATAACAAAATAAACAAAAGCTGACATGGATTTAAGTAATACAAATGAAACAAAATTTCTGATACCTAAAACCAGTAGAAAATTTGAACTGGATAGTTAATGTTATTGAAAATTAGGGGAGGAAAAAAGGAAAAAGAAAAAAAAAAGAAGAAAAAAAGGGGAGGGAGAAAGAAATAGGGGCGGGGGAAACAACTTTATATATATATATATATATATCCTAAAAGACATGTGCAAAATACACACAAATAAAACAATGTGATGACTAAAATTTGCTTCAAAGTAATTGGTAGAAGACAGTTGGTTAAGGGTTGGTTAGGTTAGTGGCATAGCCCTTGCCTAGTGTACACAAGGTTCTAGATTTGATACACAGACCACAGTTTTCAGTCAATTTATCCAACCAGTTAACCAAATGAGGAAAAGCTCCAAACAGCTCGGCATGGTGAAATGCCTGTCATCCTAGCACATGGGAGGTGAAGGCAGGCTTAGGGTTCAAGGCTGTCTCTGGCTACATAGGAACTTTGAGGTTAGCTACACAAACCTTTATTCTGAGAAAAGTGCCAAGGAAACTGGGGAAATAGAACAGTTGGGGACATAGATAGCATGATCTCCAGCACCCATAAACTAAGTGGTGGTTTATGCTAATCTTCCCAGCACGGCACTCCTGACACAGAAGCAGGATTAGACGTGCAAGTTTGCTAGTTTGAAGCCAGTCTGGAATACACAGGACTCTGGGAAAATCCTCTGGGAAGAGTTTCATCAGGGTCAGAAGACAGAAGCTGTGTTCCCAAGGTGGCTGGAGTTGAACCTCATGCTCACAAACTCAGTAGTATTATTATAAGAGTCTTCCAGATTGTACTGGTTTTGAAAGCATGAGAGGGCCATGAAGAGCAACTGAGGATTGGCAGGACAAGTGCAATGGGAAAAAACAGAACTGGTACGAGGTGGCAGGGCAGAGTTCCCAAGGAGAGCCCAGCGGAGGCTATTGGTGAAAGCATAGCCCAGCTACAGCAGAGCCCGCACTTTGGGGAAGCCAGGGCCCTGGCTGGGACGACCACTGAGAGCAGCTGCTGTGGAATGGAGGCCTCTTGAACCTATGAGGTGAGCTATGTGTGCGGTGGATAGCTCTGCGTTTCCATGGCGTAAAGAGCTTAAAGCCCTGCACTGACCCTCACTCCTGCCTTTCAAGCCTGTCTGTACTTTGCTTTTCCAGTGCTGATGGCATCACCTTGGCTGAGGAGGACACTGTGCCCACGTCCCACTGTGTTCTACAGCACAGGGCTTCCTTCCCTACACTGGAAGGCCTCTAGAGCACACAATACTGCCCATCACTCAAAACGAATCTTAATATGCTTGAACAACTGCTTGTCCTTAGCAACTATTTGTTTGATGAGAAAAAAATATACAAGGTTCACATTAAAGAAACCCCAAGATACATCCAGAGAGTTAATTATAGGCTATATTAAGAGTTCCAGGATTAGACTTTTGCTTTTTTGGGGGGAGAGGGTGTCTTTGTGAACTTGGCGAAAGTTGCAGTCACTTAAGAGGGGAACCTCAGTTGAGAAAACCTTGTCATACATAATACTGACCTACAGGCAAGTCTGCATCTTCTAGATTGATGACTGACACGGGAGGGCCCAGGGTTGTACAAAAGCAGGCTGGGCAGGCCAGGAAGCAGCACTTCTCCATGACCTCTGCCTCAGTTCCTGCTGAGTTCGGCCTTGTGTTCCTGCCCTGACTCCCTCCAAGATAGGCTGGGATGTGTAAGCCAAAGGGACCCTTTCTCTCCAGGTTGCCTTGGTTATGGTCTTTACCATAGCAACAGAAGCAAACTGAAACCTCTAGAGCTCAAGAGAACCCCTGAGGCATACAGTGTACAGTACATGCTTGGGACGATCATCTACTGACTGGAAGAGTCTAAATGTCCTAGTCTGAACGGATACAGCTTACTGAGTTTACGTGTTTTGGAGAGCTTTTTTATTTAAAATAAAATGTATGTCTGTGAGTGTTTTGCTTGCATGGTTGTATGTGTGTCACATGCACGCCTAGTGTCTAGAAGAAAGTAGCAGATCCCTTAGAGCTGTGGTTATAACTGTGGCTGCTGTGACTGCCACATGCGTGCATTCTACAAGGTCCTCCATAAGAGCAGGACACGCTGTGACTTCCGAGTCCTCTCTCTAGACCTTGGAGAAAACTGAGACGTGTAACAGAAGAAATTAAGTTGTCGCCTGCATTGGATGTAAGAATCTACTATTTATGCCAAGTACCCTTCTGAGTCTACTCACCCGTCTGTGGCAGGCTTCTTCCGCAGGATGCTTGGCCGTGGAGAGGAGCCCTGGGCTGGCGTGTTGGTGCTAGCACTCTGACTGTGAGTCTGGAGCACTGTGGTTGCTGCTGGAGCAGCGCTGAACGGACTGGTAATGGGGTTGGCTACAATTGTAGCTCCATCTGCCAGCACCACTGCTGAAGAGAGTGAGGACAGGGGGAAGCAGAACGTCTATCTAAATGCACACAAGACACCAACACCATGGAGACGCTTCGTATTAGGTATTCACCCTACAGATGCTCCAATTTAAGAAGTAAGAGTGCCTAGTGTATGAAATCTTGTGTTCGATCCTTAGAAAACCCCTATCCTCAAAAGTAAGAAACAGCACTAGGCTTACTTGCTTACAAGGAACACTGGGAAAACTCACCACGTCTATAATGCAGATTTTAATAACATGTATCGTTTTTTATTCATGTGTTTGGACCTTTGGCCACAGGTATGACTGCTTTCGTCTCCCAACCACTGTTAGGATTGGTCTATCGTAATACACTCTTATTTTTTGAAAATACATTAAAAAAACCCAACTAACCAATACTTTAAGCCCAAAGTATCATGTGATTCATATAATTTTATATGATTACTAGTATTTTGTCATGAACATTAATAATTTGTTCTTTTAACTTGAGCTTCTTACAGATCTCTTCTGACTGAGTGCAAGTGTGGATCAGGATGTTCACACATGCTATTCCTAAGATTTATTCTTTCACTGCATGTGTGTAGGTGTTTTGACTGCATGTATGTCTATAAACTGTGTGTGCACTGTCCACAAAGGCTAAGAGGCAGGAGTGGATCCCCTGGAACTGAAGATACAGAGGGCTGTCAGTCTACACACGTGCTGGGTATCGAGCCTGGGCTGAAACTGCTAAGCCATCTCTCAGGCTCCCCCACCCCCTTCAAGACAGGATCTCACCATGTAGCTCTGGCTGTTCTGGGATTCACTGTGTAAACCAGGCTGGTGTTGATTTCACATAATCTACCTGCTTCTGCCTCCCAAGTGCTGGGTCTAAAGGTGAGCACCATCTTTCCGGGCTCACATATTATTTTAACGTGAATCTATAGGTCAGCTCTTAGCAACTCATCTTACAAAGATGAAACGAAATACTGAAGAATTACCTGAGGTTACAAGGCCTGACAGTGGCAGGGCCAGGATTAAAACCCAGGCGTACTCCTTCCAAGCATTTGCTTTAAAACTCACTTCTTCTCTTTGTTGTGTTTACACAAATGACAGTGCTCATGTGGTTTTCTCACTCTGCTGAGGACGATCCCAGGTTGTGTGGCTGGCTTTTGATTAGCCCATTTCTGTAGAGCCTTTACCACCCCCCACACACTCTTTCCTGTCAAAGGGTTACATTTACCTGAGGTTTTGCCTTCAGGCTGTGGTTGCTGATTACCCATCGCTGCTGGCTGAAGCCCCTGAGTGTTGATTGGGGCTGCTGAGTGGATTCCTTGGGTGCCGATTGGTGCTGGCTGGATCCCTGAAGTCCCAATGGGTGCTGGCTGGATTCCCTGTGTGCTAATGGGTGCTGGCTGGATCCCCTGGATATGTCGGGCATGGGAAGCGTCCACAGTCATCAGCTGCATGGGGTTCAGGTGGACTGTAGATGCTACGCCAACGCCAGTCTGAGCTGTGATGGTGGAGTTTGGGGCCTGAGCTGAAACTGAAAACAACACAGAAGGTCAGCTCCAGAGAAGGGAGATAACAGAAGAGCGAACAGTTTACTCCTATGTAAGGGGTAGGGGGTGCATCCGAGTGGCAGAGCATTTTTACCTAGCACGTAATAAGGCTCAGGGCCCAACCCTCAGCTGCTGTTACATACTCCTCATAAAAAACTACGTACTAGTTGTTTTTCTTTTCATTACCTACCAATTTCTCTTTGCAAAATTATCAGGAATACAATAAAATTAGAAAGTTGGGCTTATAATTATAATCTTAGTACTTAGGAGGATGAGGCAGGAGGATTGCTATAAGTTCTGGGTGAGTCTGAGTTACATAGTGAATTCTAGGCCAGCTTGGGCTACATTTTAAGAGTCAGTCTTAAAAATAGTCTACCAGATTACAAATATTAGCTAGACAACAGTGCTAAGAGAATAATATAAAACAACCCATGGGTTGACCAGGACAAGAATCTTTGTGTTAACCAACAGAAACAGTGTCAAAGGCACTTCTAACTCCACGTGTTGCACGTGTGGGTGCTCTTGGAGGCCAGAAGCACTCAATTCCTTGGGGCTGGAGTTACAGGCAGATAGGAGCTGCCTGCCCAATGTGGCTGTGGGAATGAAATTTGGGTCCTCAGTTAAGAGCAGTAAACACTCAACCACTGAGCCACTGCTCCAGCCCCACAAGAGAAATATTACTATTGGAATAACCATGAGGGGGTAGATCTACTTCCAAGGTTATGAAATATTTTAGAGTGCTTGAAATTTGAAACCAGTAGTACTGTTCAAATGGGAATATAAGGTCACACACAATTCTCAGTTTTCCAGTAGCCGCAGAGATGGTACAGTGGCGAACAGGACACTGCTCTTCAAGGGGACCCAAGTTTGCTTCCAGCACCCATGCGATTTCTCACAATCCCCTGCCACTGAAACACCAGTGCACTCGGTGACCTGATTTGGACTTCTTGGGTACCAGCACTCAGACTCGAACACAGCCACCCCTCCAACCCCCCATCATTAAAAACAAAAGTAGGAAAGAGGGGGCTAGAGAGACAGTCAGCAGTTTGGTCCCAGTACCATGTTTGGTGACTCAAAACCATCTGTAACTGGCCTCCGTGAACACCTGAGCTCACATACATGTAATGTACACACACACACACACACACACACACACACACACACACACACACACACTGAAAATAGTGAAATAAACATTTAAAAATACCGTCTTCTCTCAGTGACAACTAATAAACAAACAGGTCTGAAACCTGGTGTGGTTCATGTCTGCATTCCCAGCACACTGAAGGGGGAGGGTCACAAGTTCAAGGTCATCTCCCATCACATAGCACTTTGGCCTGAAATACAGGGGATTTTATTTCCAAGTAACAAAGACTTGGCGAGGCGGTGGCTCAGCAGGTAAGGGCCAGGCCTGATCATGTAAGTTCTACCCCCAAACCCACACAGTAGAAGGAAAGAACCAGCTCCCACAGTTATTCTCTGTAAGCCATCTTGCCTGCTCAGGCTTAGTTTTTAAAGACAGGATCTTATGTATCCCAGGCTGGACTCAAACTTGTTATGTAGCAGACAGCCTTGACGTTTTGACTCCCCACGCTCTTTGGTGTTCAGAATATTGGCATAAAGCACCAAGCTTGGTTTATGTGGCTTTGTATCAAACCAGAGATCTGTGGGTGAGGGGCAAATGCCCCACCAACTGAGCCACATCCTCATCCCGAAATTTTTTATGGGGTGGGGTTGGGTGGTGGGGGACTGGGTCATGCAGAGCAACACAGGTAGGCCTGGAAGCTGCTATGTGACCCAGGCTAATCTTGAATGTGTGATCCTCCTGCCTCAGCTTTGTATGTGCTGGGATTCTATCATCTATAAAATAGCCCCACACTTGGCTCACTCTGGACAAGGCTGTCTGAGATCTAGGGAAAAAGTTATACAAACTCAAAAGCTAGGAATGTTTTCTAGGGACAGAGTTGGTTTAGCAGTTAAGAGTTAGTGCTTCCTGCTCCATCGCTCATGCTTGTGCTACTTACAAATGCTGGTAACGCCAGCTCAAAGGAATCTGACACACTTTGACTTCTCTAGACACTCAAACACATGTGTATATATTTACACATAAATAAACATTACAAAAAATGAAAAAAAAACTTTGCTAGGCATGGTGGGGCACACCTTTAATCCTAGTATTCTGAAGGCACAGGCAGACAGATCTCTGTGAGTTCAAGGGTAGCCTGGTCTACTAAAGATGACCTGGGAGTTCTAGACAGCCAGGTCTGTTATAAAGAGAAACCCTAACTCAAAAAACCGAAAGCCAAAATACCAAAAAACAACCCCTCCTCTCCCAAAAAAATCAAAACCCAAAACAAAAAAATCCACACTTATTTTTCCTGGATTATTTGATAAATTAGCATTTACAAATCAGGTTGGTAAATTAAAACATACCAAGACTTAAAACTAACCTGTAGAATACAGCTTCATTCATAGAAATTATATCATTTTAAGTCACATGATTATTCTCAGGGTAGGCTAAAACTATTCAAATATCACAAGTAAGAAACCACCCTTCATAGATCATAAACATGTTGATTAAAGGCGCTTACAGTCTTACATGATCTGAATCTGGCAGGAAGCTAGAATCTTACTGAGATACTCTGATCAGTTTCTTTTTTTTTCCCTTAAAGAATTATTTATTTATTTAATGTGAGTGATTGCACTGTCGATGTCTTCAGACACACCAGAAGAGGGCATCAGATCCCATTACAGATGGTTGTGAGCCACCATGTGGTTGCTGGGATTTGAACTCAGGACCTCTGGAAGAGCAGTCAGTGCTCTTAACCGCTGAGCCGTCTCTCCAGCCCTCTGATCAGCTTCTTTCTCGTTGCTGACAAAAGTGACAACATGCAAAAGTGATTTTCAGTGGCCGCTCGTACCTGGGTACTGCCGGATAGTGGACACAGAACTGGTGATAGGGGTGTAGGTGTGGGCAGCCAGCGGGTAGGCAGAGGGCGGGTAGGTTGGCAGGAAGTACTGGAACTGAACAGGAACCGAAGGTCTAGAAATACAGCACAGATTGCACGGAACAAAGTCAGTCTCTTCATGCAAAGGACCCCATGCCCCAGACCCCCTTGTCACAGTGCACAGCACTACAGTCTCCCAACTGTGTCCCAACTTTACATCAAAGGACAAAACCAAGAACCAGAAAGCAGTACATGGTTGCTATTAGTACACGTCAGTTAATGTTACAACAGGCTCCACAGATGACTTTTTTTTTTTTTTTTTGTTCTTTTTTTTTCGGAGCTGGGGACCGAACCCAGGGCCTTGCGCTTCCTAGGTAAGCGCTCTACCACTGAGCTAAATCCCCAACCCCCACAGATGACTTTTTTAAGACTTTAAGGATGTTTTCTAAGACAATAACCAAAAGAAGTGACAAAAGCCCAGGAGATGGGAAGTTCATTTGAGTCCCAGAGTTTGAGATGACTATGGGTACTTACACTATACTAAAGATCCCTTCTCTAGCCAATCAAGCAGCCAATGAACTACTCCACTTGATACACAGTTATATTGCTATTGTTGGAAAATTTAATCTAACATGCATAAAAAAAAACCCCTCTAATTTATAAAAACTAATTCAGAGACCAGAAAATAAGAAAATGAGATTTACTTTGTTTTTCTGATCTGAATACTTTCTTGATACCAAAAATGGTCAGAAAAGACAACAAATTTTACTCTATACTTAGACCGAAGAATTGTACACAAATTTGAATTATGCAGAGAAACAAGTCCATTACAATCACAGGAAGAAAATAATAACTCAGTCCCATTTGCTATTCATGCTTTACATATTTACAAAAACCCAAAGAAAGCAACTATTTGAAGCAGTTTAAAAATTTACAAAAACAGAAAAAATATCCGCAGCACACCCTTCAAGAACTAAAGGCTTAAAATAGAAAGAGAACTTCTATTCATCACACTGTAGACAGGATGGAATGGAATCTATCAAAGATTCCACTTAAGGCAGGGATAAGACAAGGAGGCTCGCCATCTCCCCTACCACTGTACTTTAATTTTGTTATTTACTTCATGTGTATGGATGTTCGGTCTGCATGTATGTATGTGTGCCATGTGCATACAGTGGCCTTGAAGGCCAGAGTGGGTTAAGATTCCCTGGAAGTGCAGTTAGAGATGGTTGCAGGCTGCCATGTGGGTGCTAGGAACTGAACTCAGATCCTCTGAAGAGCAGCCAGCCCCTAACTGCTGAGCCATCCCGCTAACATCATACTGAGAACTCTGGCTACTTCCTAAAATAAATGCAAATGAAAAGATGCTGTCTATATGCAACAAGTGAACAAACAATGGTCCTGCCTATTTGTAGATGAAATGTGAATGCTTGCATTGGGAATCTAAGAGAATATATAGAGTTTAGAGCTAATAAGAACATGTAGCTTGGTAGATGGACATATAAAGTAAAATATTAAGTAAAACCATAAATATTTCTAAAAGACTGACACTGTGGGGAAAGGAATACAGATATGGGACAGGGGTGAACTGAAGTGTCAGCATGTCTTCAAATGTCACTCGCTTCTGACCTTTGCCTGCAGCAAAGGCATGGAGGACCAACAATCTATAGCCAGAGCCAAGCAAAGGTTGAAATGCAGCTCTCCAAAGGATCCAAGGCCCCTGGAAAACAACAGACTCCTGGGCTCAATGGATATGTGTTGTGGGAAATAAAGGAAGG
Source organism: Rattus norvegicus (assembly GCF_021556685.1). Lineage (NCBI taxonomy): Eukaryota > Metazoa > Chordata > Mammalia > Rodentia > Muridae > Rattus > Rattus norvegicus. The sequence continues at coordinate 23,435,230 of NC_141551.1, read as the reverse complement.
GCTAGAGAGGAAGGGAGATGGTGAATCCCACAAGTGTGGTCTTGAGGTTATCCCAAAGGAGTCCATCTTAACTCCAAATAAAAGGCAGCAATGACTGAAATTAAGTCCCTTGCCTGCTAGTTAACAAAACTAAATTCATAGGCTCTGACATTCAAAGTCAAACAAAACTCAAATACATAAATATATACAGGAAAGTCTCTTCACCTCAGAAAGCCAATCATGATATGGAAGAAGCAACAGAAAAGTCAGTCCTTTGCAAATACTGTAACTAATTCAGCCATGAATTACCAGAAAATACAATGATTGAATAAAAAGTCATAGCTTCAAAGTTGTTGTCATTGACACAGGGTTTCACTGTCTTCCTGGCTGTCCTGGAATTCTTTATGTAGACCAAGCTGGTCTCAGACTCACAGAGATTTGATCCCCCACACACCCCCCTCCAGACTAGAAAATGACCGATGAACACCTCCACCCTCATTTACTAACTATAATAACCTGGCAACCACAGGACTATAGCCAGCATGTGCTTTGTAATGGTGAGAATGAACCATTCCAAAAATGCACAGCCGCAATCTAATGGTGAGGACACAATACGACAAAACCACAAACTGCTACTGTACAATGTAACTGGGCTGTCAATGCTACAATGAAGGTGTAGAAAAGAGAACTGATGGCTATACGATCATTTCAACTCTCCGTAATTGCTTACAATATACTGCGCCTAAGAGAAACAGATATAAGTACTTATGGAGAAAGGTTGTGATCCCGCAACCCATATTCTAAAAATGGTTAAAAAACAAAACACCAAACCCAGAAACAAAACAAAACTTAACACAACCAAGAAATGGATACTAGGAGAATACCCACCAGAAGAATAATGGCTTGATAACAATTGTGCACTTTATAACACTAAAATAGAAATCCAATAGTGTATTATTTTCAGAGGGGAAAGCAAAGACAATATCATGAAAGATGAGGGCGACTGAGACATTGCCTCCTACCTGTTGTCATTTCGGGTTTCCATGGCCACAGGATTTGGAGAGGCCCGATGGCCGGAAATGGGGATCAGGCTGCTCCTCTCGGAAGGGTAATCAGGCTGGATCCGAGGGGAAGTGTGTGTGATCTGCTGGGGCACCACCTTAGCTAACGACAATAAAGCATCAATTCCATTACTACTCACGGGCAAGCTGGACATGTGAGTAGAATCCTTATAAATGCCTACAGTTTGCCTTCACCAACCAGGCCTTTTACTTGCAGCCTGGCTTTTTGGGGATCCCAAGATTGAACTAATTAGAGGTTTAAGAAATTCACTGATGTGCACGCAAGAGCATCTCTAGAATTAGTATGAAAAATGAGCATGGTGGCGTGAACCTGAGGGATGGAGACAGTCTTCCCTTGGAAGATAAAAACCAGGAGATGCCTGGGGCTCACGGGCCAGCAAACCTAGCCTAATTGGCAAGTTCCAGGTGAGTAAGAGACCCTGGTCAAAATATAAGGTGGACAGTTCTCATGAAACAACTGTTCTAGTCTCCACAACTACTTATGTACATGCGCGTGTGTATGTGTACACACGTACACACGTACACACACACACACACACCTCTCAGCATAATATTTTGATATAAAATGGCAATGATTTTAGAAGAAACTAGAAGATAGTCATGAAGCACCTTGGGACAGCACTCACATGAATGAGGTGATCAACTGTTCGATCCTCCCTACTGCTTCCTGTTGGATTTCACCTTACAGTCTACCAAATTTCTCCAAAGTTTAAGTTCTCCTCAGTTCAGACTTTGAGTTATGTTTCTAACTGCGTCAGCAAAGTTAACTTCAATTTCTTACTATACAGGGTACATTCAAGTACAGCTTGATTTAAAGTCAAATCTGGGTTGGTGAGATGGTCCAGTGGTGAGGGCACTTGTCTGGAAGTTTGGCAACCTGAGCTTGATCTTTGGGACCCACCCACGTGGTGACAAAAGGGAACTTACTCTCCCCAGGTATCTCCTGTTGTCATATAGACATACAGAATAATTAGTCAAGTCCAAGAAAGTCTGCGTACTCGGGAGACTGTCATTTAGTTTGCCTCTACTTCTTAATGCCAAACATAAAGGGCAAGTTAATATTAAAAGTCAAAGTCGAGAGGTGGAGGCGGCTGGCTGAGCACTTAAAGAGCCCCCATGCGGTGGCTCACAACCACTGCTAATCCAACCGCATGAGGGTCAACATTCTTGTCTGGTCTTTGTGGGCACCATGCATGCAAGTGGTACATATACATACAACTCAGCAAACATACACACACAAAGCAAGTAATTCTTTAATCAATAGTAACGGGGCAATCCTTCCCAGGGTTGGCCTGATCCTCCCCTCCATGCATGCTCTCCAAGTCCCCAAAACAGAGCTGGGTCCCACATCTAGTGTCTTGCCACCCCTGCCTCTAGGCTTCTACAAGTTCTCCCAGCCCCACCTGGCTACAACCTACAGACCCTTCTCAAGACACATCCCACCGTTCTTTCCAGTCAGATCCTGCACATCCTTCACCAGGGCCCAGTGCCTGTCCTGTGCAAGCACCCTCTCCAACTGCCTGATCTACCCCCAAATCCAGGCTTACACCAGGACATGCACCATGTATGCCAGCCCAGGTTCCCATGTCTGCCTAACTTCATTCCACTTAAGCCATGTCCAACCTCAAGGCCTAACCTGGCCTGCACATCCTAGGTTCTGCCCCAACCTACTCTGCTCATATCGAATAGAAGTAATTAAAGAAGTCCATATACCTAGATCTCATCCTAAAAATATAAACAATATAAACGGTCAAGGTAGTATCTACCCCAGACTCATCAGTCCTATAATAATGGTCCCAAAGAGGACTGCCTGAAGATGAGGCCCAGAATTAAAAAAAAAAAAAACAAAAAAATAAAACAATAAAAAACATCATCGGGCTGGAGAGATGGCTCAGCGGTTAAGAGCACTGACTGCTCTTCCAGAGGTCCTGAGTTCAAATCCCAGCAACCACATGGTGGCTCACAACCATCTGTAACAGGGATCCGATGCCCTCTTCTGGTGTGTCTGAAGACAGCTACAGTGTATTCATATACATGAAATAAACAAAATCTTAAAAAAAAAAAAAACAAAAAAAACATCATCAAAGAAATTAAAAAGTTTAAAGAATGTAAAGCAGCTCAATGACTTTAAAGAGAATAAAATGCCTGAATGGTGCCCAAGGAGACACAAACACAAGGCTGATGGAAATGACAGAAAATACATCATTTGAAAACTGAATTCAATAAACAGAAACATGGCAACTCCAGGCGAGATGAAGCTAGAACTGGAAATCCCTACCAGTCTAACAGGCAACGCAAGCAAAGTCTTACACGGAGAACCAAGCAAGCAGAATATCAGGACCTGAAGACAAAGTAAGAGGAACTAGAGAAATAAGCAAAGAATATGAAAACAAAACAAACCAGGAAAGGAACACACAGGAAACGTGGGATATCATGAAAAGACCAAGGTCTGAGTTAGAGAAGAGACAAGGGCAAGAATCCCAGGTCAATGACACAGACCAATGGCCAAGAAGACCACTGAAGAAAATGTCTCAAACTAAAGAAGGTCACACCCAAACAGATATAAGCGCATACGAGACAAACAAACAAGACCAGAAAAGAACATCCCAACAGAACATCCTAGTCAAGCCACCAAGGGAGAGAACAAAGAGAGAGAGAGTAATGAAAGGTGCAAGAGAAAACAAAACAAAACACAAGTCACATGTAAAAAAAAAATCCATCAGAATACCAGCTGATTTCTCAGTGGAAACTCTGAAGCCAGAAGAGCCTAAAGCCATGCATTCCACATCCTGAGAGACTGCTAACCTACACTAACTACCACGTCCTGAGAGACTGCTAACCTACACTAACTACCACATCCTGAGAGACTGCTAACCTACACTAACTACCACATCCTGAGAGACTGCTAACCTACACTAACTACCACGTCCTGAGAGACTGCTAACCTACACTAACTACCACATCCTGAGAGACTGCTAACCTACACTAACTACCACATCCTGAGAGACTGCTAACCTACACTAACTACCACGTCCTGAGAGACTGCTAACCTACACTAACTACCACGTCCTGAGAGACTGCTAACCTACACTAACTACCACGTCCTGAGAGATTGCTAACCTACACTAACTACCAACGTCCTGAGAGACTGCTAACCTACACTAATTACCCAGCAAACTGTCTGCCACAGCTGCCTGTGATAAAGAACAGCACCATCAAAAAATAATAAAAACACACGTACAATCAACATACACCTTTCAATAATAACTTTATATATTAATGGACTAAATTCTCCAATCAAAAGACACTGCCTGAACTGATCAAGAAACAATTCATTGATCTAGTGTCTATAAGAAGTATGGCTTTGAAGGTAGGCATTGCTGTAGAGTGAAGGATGGACAACTGTACTCCTATCAACTAGAAGGGGACACAGCAGGAATCCTACTATCTTGACAAAACAGACATCAATACAACACTTATCAGAAGAGATAAAGAAGTGCACTTCATCCTAGTCCAGGGACCAGTTAACCAAGAGGGCATTACTATTCTAAACCTAATGCACCAAACTCTGGGGGATCCAGTTTCTTAGAAAGTCTACTACTGGAATTAAAGACACAGACCAACATCATTCACTGATACAAAGTGATTGATTTCAATAGCCATGTTCCTCAATAGATATGTCATCTGAACAGAAACTAAGAGGAAACCATCAGAGAGAAATGACAACATACACCCACTAGACTTAACAGAGTACCGCACCCAAATAACATACACTTCATTCAGCTGCACCAGGAGAGTTCTCAAGACAAGACCACACCCTAGGACATAAAACGAATTTTAACAAATTCAGAAAGATTAAAATAATCTCGCATATCCTCTTTGACTGTAACACAATAAAACTTAAAATCAATAGCAAATAAATCTCTGATAAGTACACAAACTTATGGAGATCAACAACTCATTACTATGAATGATGAATGGTCAAAAAGAAATTAATGGGACACATTAAAAACAGTTCTAAGGGTTGGGGATTTAGCTCAGTGGTAGAGCGCTTGCCTAGCAAGCGCAAGGCCCTGGGTTCAGTTCCCAGCTCCGAAAAAAAGAAAAAAAAAAAAAAACAGTTCTAAAAGGGAAGAAGCTCTAATTCCTATATTAAAGAAATCAAAAAGAGCAAATGACTTACTGATAAACTAAAAAAACCTGAAAAACAAGAACCAGGCTAAAACTGACTGGCAAAAAGTAGTAAAAAACCAAAGTCAAAATTAACAAAATAGAAACAAAGAAATAATACAAATACTCAATGAATCCCAGAATTTACCAGCTTGTCCAGAAGATAAACAAGACTGACAGACCCTTGGTCCAACTACCCAGAAGAGAGGGAGAGAGGGCCCAAATTAAGATTCATAAACAAACAAACAACATCACAGAAGACACCCCTAACGTTAGAAATGTTATAAAGAAATACTTTCAAAGCATGTGGGAAAACCTAAATAAATGGATTTCTACATTCAGCCTAATCACCAAGAAGAGATCAACAACCTAAGCAGACCCATAATAACTGAGATGCAGATGATCATAAAAACACTTCTAACTAAAAGAAAGGCAGCCCAGACAGAGTCACTGCAGAAAGTCCACCAGATTTTCAAACAAGATCTATGGCTAGCCAGAAAGGAACAGAAACAGAAAAATTCACCTGTACTCAGTTACACATCATCTTTAACAAAGCCACGCCTCCAAATCCTTCCCAAACAGTTCTACTAACTGGGGATATTGAGGTCTCTGCTACTGCTCCAGTGACATGTTGGCCTGCCTGGGGCCATGCTTCATGCCATGATGGTTATGGACTCTAACCTCAAATTATAGGCCTTCGATAAACTCTTCTATAGATTGTCTTGGTCACAGTGTCTTCTCACAGGGGAAGAAAAGTAACTGAGAAAATTATGACCAAGTTGGCTTTACCACAGAGATGCAGGGATGGTTTAACATATGCAAGTCAGTAAATTTAACAATCATATTAAGACTTAGATACAGAAAAGCCTTTGATACAATATAACATGCCTTCATGATAAAAGTCCTAAGAGGGTATTACTAGATGAGATACATCACAAAATAGTAAAATCGATGGAAGAGAAACCTACAAACAACATCATCCTAAATAAAAACTTGAAGCAATACCACTGAAATCAGGAATGAGACTTTCCTTTTAAATACTGTGCTTGAAGCACTAGCAAGACAAGAGGAGGAAATTAAAGAATCAATTTGTAAAAATCATTACCTTTTCTATACACCACTGTGACAGCCAATATTATGTTGATGGCTAACTTTATATAAGTTTAAATTTCTCGGCTGAAGAAAACTATAAAGCAAAAGTGGACTTCTAAATTGTAAGTGCTGTCAAGGGTTGGTTTTTATTACTGCCTGGCCTTATACTGTGTTTGATACAAGGTAATGGGTCAGAAGGCCAACCGCCTATTTCCGCTTCTGTAAACAAAAGCTTGCTTTGCACAAGATGAGAGTCTGCTTGCAGGAGAAGAGATCGTAACTTTGTGTTCTTTGCCTTTATAAACCCTTAACTGAATTCTTAACATTTAAGAATTCTGAATTCTCTTCTTTCAATAAAAGCCTCTTCTTTGTTAGAATGTATTCATGGTCAGACTGGTGAATCTGTGAACCCCAGACCATAACCACCCCTAACAAGCATGGAGAGAAAGAGTTCACAAACACACTCTTAAGTCACAAGTTTAAAAGAAAATAAAGTAGGAATAAACCTAACCAAGGAGGTAAAAAGACCTAGACAATAAAAATGTTAAATATCAAGAAAGTAGAATATGTAAAGATGTCTTATGTTCATGGATTGGTATGATTAATATGGTGAAAAAGGTTATTCTACCAAAAGCCATTTACAGACCCAATACAATCCTAATTAAAACCCCATCTCATTCTTCACAGGAATAAGAAAAAATAAAACAAACAAAACAACCCAACTGTCCTCTAAAATTCATTTAGAACCACAAAAGACCCCAGATGGCCAAAACAATCCTGAGTAAAACAGAACAACAACCCTGGACTGGGGAGATTACCACACTAAAGCTTAAGACGTATTAGAGTGTCACAGCACTGAAAACAGGCCCAGCACAAAACAGACGTGGACGGAGACCAACAGAGAAGGCTGAAGAATAGAACATGAGTACATGTTCCACAGCCATCCAATATAAAATTGATTCCCTACATTGGGAAAAGATAGCCTCTTTCACAAATGGAGCTGGGACAAATGGATGTTCCCACTAGAAGAATGAAATTAGACACACATCTATCATCTTGCACAAAAAACTAATTCCAAATGGATCAAAAGACCCAGGGGTAAAACCTCACAGTTGGAAGATAGGCAGTACTCTCTACAGGATACAGGTGTTGGAAAGGACTGAATAGAATTACGTTTGTTCAGGAACTGAGGCCAACACATGGGAAAGCTTCTGAACATATAAAGAAATGACCAACCAGCTGAAGAGGATGTCCACAGAACGGGAGAGAACATTTGCTAAATATTCATCTGATAGAAGATCACTATATATTCTGCATAATATATACATAATATATACAGCTTAAAAGGAAAGGGTGAAAACAAAAAGACAACTCCTTTAAGAAAATCCGCTTGTGGTCTAAACAGAGAATTCTCTAAAGAATTAAAAATGGCTAAGGAAAATCTCCAAAGTAGTTCACTGTCTCTAGCAACTTGGGAAATACAAAATCAAAACAACTTTTGAGATTTCATCTTACCCCAGGTAAAATGGCAAACATCAACATTGGAGAGGATTTGGGGGAAGTGAACCCTTAGACTGTTTGAGGGATTGCAAACTGGTCCAGCTATTTTTGAAAGGCATGTGGAGAACCCTCAGAAAGCTAAGTACAGCTACCATAGGACTTGGCCACACCACACCTTGTCACGTGCCTAGAGGACTCAGCGTCCTACTCTGAAGACCCTGCTCGGCGTGCTGTTCACTGCCCTCAGGTCACAATGGCGAAGAAAAGTAAATGTCCTACAACTGATGAAGGATTCAGGAAAATGGTGTATGACTACACATGGAATACTTTCCAGCTGCCTACGAAGAAAAATGTAATCATGGAATTTTCAGGTAAATGAGTGGACCTACGAAACACCATGAGTGAGGAAACCCAACCCAGAAAGGCCAATATTGCATGCACTGCAATGTGGTTTGGAAGTCCAAGTCTTCAGGTGTGAACATACATGTATATGACCTGTAGTAACTATGGAAAGCAGCAAAGTAAAGAGAGACCATAGGGACGGGGAAGCAACACAGAGAGAATACGATGTTCCAAATGACTTGAGGGAAAAGAGGAAAATGGAGGGCTAATTTTATTAGGATGGGGGAAGGGGATAAATATCAAAGGAGGGGGGTAAGTAGAATAATATTTGAATGTTAATTATTATTTATCTACCTAAAACTACATTAGGTCTGTAAGTCCTGTAAAGTACACACACACACACACACACACACACACACACACACACACACACACACACACACACACGCTCTCTCTGTTTCTCTCTCTCTCTCTCTCTCTCTCTCTCTCTCTCCCTCTCTCTCTCTCTCAATGAAAATTTCCCATCTGGGCTGACAATGGTTTCCCCAAACATACACATATCCAACAAAAATCCTAACACCAGAAACGAGCAGTCTGTCTGTGTTGGTCAGGGTTGTCTAAGAGACTCCTGAAGCACAGACTCTCTCTGAAGTCCTTGGCTGGCCCCTATAAGTGAAAAGTCTATTTCAGAAGCTCCACCTACTTTAGAAACAGGGCACAGTGGACTCATGCTGGGTCTGACCTGAAAGTTTCCTCCATGAGGAGTAGCTTTCATGGTATCAGAAGTCTCCAGTCAAACTTCCGAGGCAGAAAAGCAAAGAACTGTTCTATCCAGCTATGCCGTGCATGACCCACAACAATGACCAGCATGGCATGATAATCCTCAGGGTGCATTAATGCACACATATGTAGCATTACATACAGGTGGGAGGCAAAAGCTCTTTAGTTGACTTATGGCCCTCTTAACATGAAGGAAATTATGTCTAGTACTAGAAATCTAGCCAATTTCCTAGGGTTAGGAAAGTCGTGGATCTTAGAGGAAAACCAACAACCACCACTTTACTAAACCAGTGTTAGTCCCCAACTACATACTTATCCTTATATCCAGATAAGTGTAGAGTTCAGTCATCATCAAAGAAACTTTTTTCAACAGACCATTACAGAAAACACAACCCACAACTGATTAATTAGGAGCTCATGTGGAACTCAGTCCCCACAGATAACCCACAGAGACAACACAATTCTTGTACCTGCGGCTCTGAGACTGTTGTGGAGAAGGGGGAAGGTTTGTAGAAACCAGTGGAACGGCTCTATTCTGAGACCCATGAAGTCTTATCAACCAGACCTAAACAATGACTGTACCAACGGACATGCTCACATGGAAGGGAGAAAACTGGGGTCACAACCCTAGACAAACAACTACTATAACTGGGGAAAGCTGAGAGTAGGTAAACGATCAAGCTGCCCCAAGTTATCCAGTAGCAAGTGGACAGCCCTGAGATCATGCACACACTGGTAACGTATGAACAGAGCAGGTTGTATTTAGGAATATGTGTAACAATATTTATATATGTATACATAACAATATTTATATATGTATACATAACAATGTTTATATATGTATACATAACAATGTTTACATATGTATACATGACAATATTCACATAAGTATACATAATAATATTCACATATGTATACATAACAATATTCACATATGTATACATAACAATATTCACATATACATAACAATGTTTATATATGTATACATAACAGTGTTTATATATGTATACATAACAATGTTTATATATGTATACATAACAATGTTTATATATGTATACATAACAATGTTTATATATGTATACATAACAATAATTTAAAAAAGAGGCATGAATTTCAAAGAGGAAGAGGAGGGGGCTGGAAGGAGGAAAGGGAAGGAGAAAATTATGCATTTTAATCTCAAAACATAAAAAATTATTAAAAACAGATGATGCAGAAGCAAGCTAGAATGACTGTGATGTTATAGAAAAGAAAGAGCTAAGCTATAATCAGTGATTTGAATAAACTCAGATAGAAAAAAAACAATAAAAGTTTAATTCTGGAGGGTGGGAGATGGTAAAGGGTTTGCTAAAACTTTAGGTTTAGAAACCATGGAAAAAGGTGAGCACAGCACTGTGGCCTGTAATCCAACCGACAAGAGATGGGCAAATTCCTGGGGCTCACTGGCCAACTAGCAGTCAGAATAGAAAGCTCCAGGTTCAGTGACTGACACTGTTTCAAAACCTGAGGTGGCTGCATGTATACTGACCACAGACACACGGACACACACACACTGAGTAAACAACGTCAAATTCAGAGTGGCTTTGACAATCAACAATAAGGAAACAATCCTACCACCTCTGACAGGAAGGCCTGGTCATATGGGCTGCAAATTCCTCAAAGGCTTTTGTGGGAAATGTCCAACACTTACCAACTGGGATATTTGAAGTGGTCACAGCAGTAGCGTGGGATGAATGGGAGGAGGGCATTGTCATGGTAACAATTGTACTTGTGGGAGCCTGTGTGTGCGACACAGATCCTGAAAAGAGGGTAAAAAACATCCTTAACAGCAGTTTCCCTGTATACACTGCAGACTCCTCAAACCCTTGGGAAAGCTCTTGGGGAAGAGAGAATTTTCCCCTGAAGGTGAAAAATGAGAACCGTGCCCAGCACACTTGCCTTCTTTCTGCCTGGCACACTGACAGAGCAGGATCACTGACTTACCAGCTGTGGTTGCTGAAGGAAGCGTGTTGGTTGCCAGAATAGGTGCTACTGTAGCTGCAGCCACTGGTGTGCCGGTGCTAAAGATGGTTTTCTGTGAGGGGACCCCATAACAGTTATACACAGGAATATTTTCTATTTGACTCTAGCCGGAGTCTAGTTTATCCCATAGGCGGTTAACCCGTTTTTACCTGAGCCATTGTATGGAGCTGCTGTTTTGGCGTTCCTAGTGCAGGATGAGAAGGCAGTGTGATTCTCGTCGTCACATCCCGAGACTGTGCAGGACGCTGGATACTAATGGCTGCAGATGGTGGGTGCTGGATAGATAACGTGGGCCGACTGTGGGGAAGAAGGTACCATGTGACTTCTAAGTTCTCCCAGACACAGCAAAGGTAGTCAAGGAAGGCATCTTATCCTTCTGATCATACAAACTTTAAGTTTCAGGTAAGACAATAATGAAATAAGTGGCCCTTGGGTTTCTTTCTTGTGGCTGACTGCCATCTTGTTTCTAAGGATAGCAATATACACCAAAAAAATGTATAATTTAACCCATAGTCATGATGCAGTTAACACTTTTGAGAATTTCTTATACATTTATTTAATCTGTGTATGTAAGCACACATATGCTATAGAGTATGTGTGGAGATCAGAGGACAATTTGTAGTTATTTTTCTTCTTCTACTATGTGGGTTCTGAGATTAAGCTCAGGGTATCAGGTATAGAGGGAGCTTCACATTCTGAATCATCTTTCTGGTCCACCATTTCCCCCCCAATGCTACAGAAGTAAACCAAAAGAGTCTTGAGTATGCTAACAAGGGCTTACCACTACCTATGTTTGACCCGGGCCTTCTAAGACAAGGTCTACTTTGTTACCCAGACTGGCCTTGAACTTGAGATCTTTGCCTTCTAAGTTCCAGGATTTTGGATGATACTTGGTGACAGTTGAAAGAACATACTTATAACAATCACACTTTGCTGTGGAAAATACCAAAGACAGACAATGACGTTCTCTTATATATTTGGTTGTGAGCCTAGCCTTTTTAACGGATAAGCCATCTCTCCAGCCCAACAATGAAGTTCTCATGTTATGTATTTTTGACAAGCTTCCTAAGGAAAGATTACAAGTAACTATGATTCGTCTATATAGACATTTGAAGTCCTGACCTTCCCCTAGTTCTATACCATCTGTACTCAGTGGAAGAACCTCACTGCAATACAGGCTGTGGTTCTAACGGACTAGTAAGGGACGCAAGCACACACTGTCACTAGGCTCACTGGTAGCTACAAAACTGGAATGACGGCAAGACTCAAGTTGGCTTCAGAGAAAGGGGATCTTATAGGACTGCACTGAGTAGTGGGGTGGGGCATGCCCGAATTCTATGCCTCAAGAACTGAGGCACAAGATTCACAAGGATCATCTGTGCCCGGAGTTCCAGACCAGCCTGAGAAACACTAGACCAAGACCCTGTTTCATAAACAAAGAACAAACAATGGAACAAGCAAGCATATTTAGGGACTATGTAGCTATTTGAGAAGAAAAATTTGGATCCATACCTCATGGTTTACCAGGATAAATACTGAAAGAATCAAAGACTTTTGGCGACTAAAAGTATACATGGTGGGAGAATTCTTTCCTGAGGCTGCGGTGAGGGACCCACACAGTAGAGGGAGAGAACCAACTCTGAAAAGCTGTCCTCTGATCTCTGCACGTGCACTGTGGCACACGTGCCACATAGACACACAGACAATACATTATAAAAGATGCCTCTTCTCCTCTCCTATCATCATTCTGGATGGTGTTTCACTATGTAGCCCACGTTGACTCAAGTTCCTAGGCTCCTGCCGCAGTTTCCTAAGTGCTGCGATTACACAGGCAGACCACCATCCTCAACTCATTCCTAGAAAGGGAAGCAGGCTGTGACAGCATGTTCGTGCAGTCCTAGCACTTGGAAGGTAAGGCATGAGATCAGGAGCTCAAACCACTTTAAGAATTCGGTCACTGGGTTAAAGAAATGTACAAAGAAAACAAGAAGGAAGGCATGATTATGGGTAATTGTGTTTACAACCCAGTAACTGAGGAGGCGAGGCCAGGAGGACCGTGTTTGAAGTCAGCCTCCAACTGTACAAAAACAAAATCTATCACATAAGTATTTACCATTCAGAGACACAAGTGTGGTTCACGGTTAGAATCACAGCATTTGGGAGGCTAAGAGAGGAGGATCCTAACTCTCCAGGTCAGCTTTGGCTACCGAAGGGGAGATGCCATCTCAAGCAACAGTTATAGTATGAGGTATGAACTGGTATAAACTAAGGCAGGTAATCAGACATTAGCTATAGAAAATTCTAACTACCTAGTTCTCTGATTAATTTTTGCAATCTGTTAGATGTATTTGCACAAATGAAAAGTGGCATAGTATAAAATGTGCATATACGTGTACTATGGCATTATCTATGATAGTATGGGACTAGACACACCCTGAATCCACTCATGAGGGGTTGTTCTAGTGCTAGTGCTCTAGTGTTCTGTGACAGAATATTAGGGGTTAAAATGGAAAGCTTTCATTGTGTTATATGAAAAAAAGAAAACAAAACCACAATGTGAAGCAGGAGAAAGAAGTAAACATTCTTTAGGGGTAAAAGGGATAAAATAAAAACCTATTCAAATGTGAATGCATCAGCAGGCACGGGCATTGGAAGAAGATTTCAGAAGCTGTAAAAGGCTGCCTTGGAGAGACAGAGCGGCTGAGGATACAGCTTAGTCGGCAAAGTGAGCCTGGCATGCCTGAGGCTCTGGGTTCAGTAACCAGCGCTGCGTAAGCCAGGTGTGGTGGTGCATGTGGGTAGGTCCAGCACCTGGAAGGTAAAGACTAGAGGATCAGAAGTTCGAGGTCATCCTTGGCTATAAGTCAACTTTGTGTCTGAGTCCTTAAAACCCCTAAAGAGGGGGCTAAAAAGGTGGCTCAGTGGTTAACTTGCAGAGGACCCTGGCCTGGTTTCCTCACCTACACGACATCTCACGACCATCTCCCAGCTGTAGTTCCAGGACATCCAAAAGCCTCTTCTAGCCTCCACCATGTGGAACACACACACACACTTGCTTCTGCAGCACACGTAGTGAAATTGGAACAAGACAGAGAATAGGACACCTTGACAGTTTGTGAGGAATTCTGTATTAAAAATACTCATGAAATAAAAATAAGCGAAGCTGTGTCATCTGGAAGAGTAGAGTTCTTCACTGCTACGCAGTCCCTCCCACTCCCCAAATACAGGACACCCACACACGGGATCTCTTTGAGATGGGCGTTTCTACTGAGCTAAGCAGACCAGACTCCAGCCTCAAATTCAGAGATCTGCCCTCGCCTTCTGAGTGCCGGGATTCTCTCTCATGCCTAGCAAAATACAGGAGGTTCGTGCGTGCGTGCGTGCGTGCGTGTATAAAATTTGTATCCATCTATGTTTTTAGGATTTTATTTTATGTGTACTGGCGCTGCATGTATATCTGTGCACCACATGCATGCAATGCCTAGCAGAGTCCAGAAAAAATAAACCAATCTTTAAGGGGGAAAAAAGGCCTTCCAAGACAAAAGAGAAAACACTGGAGTTTGGTGCCAGTACCATTTCCAGAGTGAGCATCTGCAATGTCAAGAGCTTTCCAAGCTGTTTGAACAGACAATGCTCTATGAATTGTGCTATTCACAACCATGTGGGTGGCAATCAATTTTATGAAGCTCAAAGTGTGAACAGTCACATCCCAATTTAGACCTGCTGGTGCTGCCCCATTTCTTAAGCACTGAAAAACTGCCCTCCAATGGAAAAATAAAATAAAATAGAACTCATACTAAAAATAAAGTTAAAAGGAAACTTATATTGAAAAAAATTAAAAAATGGGAGAAGCAAAGCAAGTTGGTAAATGAGAACTGAGGAAAGTAGATGCTTCTTAAGTATCTTCTTCTGCTCTTATACTTTGGAGTCATGTGAATATCGAGTATGGAGACAGTGAGGGTAGCCTGCCAAGAGCAGATGGCAATGTGGAGGAAACAGGGAATTTACAAGGCCATGTTTATGACGCTTTGTCTTTGAACAATTTCAGACAAGCAAATCTAGCTTTATGCTAAATTATAATAAACTGCAAGAACACACTACAAAATTAGGTAGCCTTGCATTGCGAAGGGAAAGAAACGCGAGGAACCTGCAAACGTGTATTAGACGCAGAAGAATGACACTGTTCCCTGCACAATGCCCTGAACCTTTGTATTTTGGAAATGAGAGTATGAATCAGAACGCGAAGCCGGGTGAGTGAAGGATGACTCAGGAGGTCAGGGCACGCCAACAAGCCGGGGATCTGAGCTAAATGCACAGATCACATGGTGGAATGAGAGAACTCCTTCCTGCAAGTTGTCCTCTCACTTGCATGTGTGCCACGACACATACGTGACTGAGCACATATGTATGAACATCTAAATAAAATGTAGTAATAATTTTAAAAAGATACTGGTACTGCACCTCACAGAGAAAAGAATCACTGTTAAATGACTTCTGAATACTTCTACCTCTGGTTAGTGGAATGCAGTCTGAGAACAGAAAGAGCTTTTCACTGAGCTAATTCAGTGATCGATTGGCAGCAATAATCTATAAGGGACTAAAGTACAAGAAGAGCCTCAGCTTTGATTTAGTGTATCACAGATTATCATACGATGACGGATAGCAAGTACTTATGTTAGTATTTTAAGGAAGCAACACTTTTAGTCTAAGGAAAAGATATGTATACATGAAATCAAAGAAAGCAAGCCAGGAAATGGCTCAGTTGGTAAAGTGTCTGCCTTGCAAACATGAGGACATGAGTTTAAGTCCCAATGACCCAAGTGATGGTTGGAGGCAGACAGGTAGATTCTGCCGAAACGTAAAAGGCCAGCTAACCCGGGCTGTTGGCTAACAAGAGATCCTGTCTCAAACGAAAGAGGGATAGCGCCTGTAGCGCCTGAAGACTGACTGACCGTCAGGGCTGTCTTCTACTCTCTCTGTCTACAGACACACACACCTTTTCAATCAGAAGTCTTGGTTCACTGACCGTCAGGGCTGTCTTCTACTCTCTCTGTCTACACACACACATGCACCTTTTCAATTGAAAGTCTTGGTTCACAGAAAAGGATTCAAAGGAATGCTACCCTGGAACGATGAACACCTTAGAACCGAGTCCTTAGGTGCGAATGTTACTGTTCACTAGAACACAGACACAGCATGTCTGGAAAAACTGCTATTTTCAAAACCAGAGAAGCAGAGAAAGGAGAGTGAGCTTGTGGTATTACATATCAAAAAGAAGTACTCAAAGATTAATAGTTACCAAAGGGACAGTGAAGGAGAAACAAGAGGACAGAAGAGAGGTGCAGCGCTCTCAATAGACAAGTTCTGGGACAAACTGGGGGATGGTCGGAGGGAGGGAAGGTAGAGGATGTGTTGGGGATTTTAAGACACAGCGAGTAAATGAACACCCATCATTGGTGAAAACCTCCTCTGCCAAATGCATTCAGTTGTCAAGTGAGGCCATCTAAGTAGAAACTGCTCTATAACTTGCAAAGTTCTCTGATATTTTATTATTAAATAATAAAGTAGCCAACTGTTTTTCTCCTCCCAAGTTGCATAGGGAACCAAATTTCTTTTGTTTTGAGACAGGGTCTAACTGCAGCTCAGCTGACTCTCAAACACGTTAAATCACCTAAGCTAGCTCTGGAATTACTCTCCTCTTGCCTCAGCCTCCTGACTTCTCTGTGCAGTGAAATCAGAGGTGGGATAGTTCCGAGGGCTAGAAGCCAAGGATATAGGGCTAAACAAGGAACTGAAATATGGGTCAGTGGTCCCACATGTAATATGCTGTGACCCACGGAAGAGACACTTTTCTATTTTGAGCGGCCCATCTTCAACTACAGGATAGAAGTAGTGGTCAAGAAAACTAACATAGGAATAGGACACTGGGTGTTAACTCAGTGTGCTGCCTTGGCTATAAAAAGAACTAATTACAGATAGTTCATTTAGAATAAACAAAATTAAATCAAAGATGGAAACTCAAAGCCAGACATGGTGGCTCACACCTAAAACCCTTGCAGCTGAGAGGCGTAAACACAGGGGTTGCTGAGAGTTCCAGGCTAAGATAGCAGCATAATAATTCCAGGTCAGTCTGGTGCCTACAGAATGAGAGGGAGGGATGGGTGGTGGTGGTGGTGGAGTGGATCAGGAGAGGGGGAGAGAGAGAGAGAGAGAGAGAGAGAGCGCGAGCGTGTACGTGTGTGCGTGCGCGCGCGCGTGTGTGTGTGTGTCTAGGAAATCGCAATCTACTGAAACTCATAGAAGTAACTGCATCTGTGAAACGAAAACGAGACAAATCCATGCTCACAGGAAGGAGACCAAAACCAGTGCTCGGAGGTCCAGACAGAAGCTTCAGTTTTCTGCTTAGTTACTGCTCAGTTATTTCGGGCATGATGATTCGATAGAGAGGCAAACATGGGAACCTATGATGTAGTAAACACAGC
Organism: Rattus norvegicus; assembly: GCF_021556685.1. Taxonomy (NCBI): domain Eukaryota; kingdom Metazoa; phylum Chordata; class Mammalia; order Rodentia; family Muridae; genus Rattus; species Rattus norvegicus. The sequence continues at coordinate 23,417,784 of NC_141551.1, read as the reverse complement.
AAGAAGCAGCGAGCGATTCTGCATGCTTGTGGTCCAAGCTACTTTGGGCTGAAAGAGCTGAGGCTAAGATCTTGAGCCAAGAAGTTTGAGATCAGCCTGGGCAACACAGCAAGAACGTATCTCACACAAAACAGTTAAGAAATGACGAGGAGACCCAGTATGGTGTCAATACCTTTAATTCCAACACTGAGAGGCAGAGGCAGGAAGACCTCTCTGAGTTTCAGGCCAGCCAAAGCTACACAGTGAAACTCTGTCTTAAAAAAACCAAACCGAACCGAACCGACCCGAACCGAACCAAACCAAAGAGGATCACGAGCACAACTTAAAGAGAAAAAGCTAAAAGAGAGAGAGAGAGAGAGAGAGAGAGAGAGAGAGAGAGACAATATAGAGATAATTGGGCACCACTTCCTAATAAAACAAAGTAGAAATAATATAGAAAGAATTCAAGAAAACTTTGTTTTTCTTCCCAAGAGAGGGGTTTCTCTGTGCAGCTCTGGCTGTCCTGGATCTTGATCTGTAGATCAGGCTGGCCTCAAATTTATAGAGATCCTCCTGCCTCTGCGAGTGCTGGGACTAAAGGTGCACACCACCATGCCTAATTAAGGAAACTTATAAATACCATTGTATGCTACAGATTGAAAAGGTATACATTTAAAAATGAACTATATGTGACAGTCAGAGCAAATCAGATCTTAGCGATGGTGGAAGTGCTTCCCTGTATGCCTGAGGCCCTAGGTTGAAAGCCCAATAGTGGGAGAGAAAGCTGCTGAACTCCATAAAGTAACAAGGGTGAGAAGTCACATGTGTAATTAAGGTCTTTTAAGAGGTCAGAAGATAAACCAGGCTTAGCTTCAGACTTTTCGAGACCCGCCACCCAGCGTGAGAAGATAGGAGAAGTGCGTACATGGAGAACTCAGAGAAAGCATCTAGTAACAGTGAACACAGACACAGAAACAGTCAGAACAGAGAGGAGCACAGCAACAAACCATGGCGTAAGTTCTAGGGAGACCAGCCTGAGCAGTGAAGTCACAACATGGCTCCTCCACGGTGGTAAGAAATCTTTAGATCTGGAGAACCAATCACCAGGAGAGGACGTGAGGCAAGTTTAAAGTTCTGGGCTCTGGTGTGAGTGCACACACAAACACACATAAGGTTGTTTTTTGAAGAAAAATACATTTTATCAATCAAGTGACAAATCAGAGGAAAGAAACTGGTCAAAGGATGGAGATAAAGTACTGAATGTACTTAACCAGAGGAGGAGGCCTTGCCACCTCTCTTCTCCTCTCTAGAGCTTTATGTTTTGTGTACTCGGAACCACGTTCACTATACTGGTTTATCTTTGAGAATTTAGGAGAACTCTATGGAACCACATAGGCCCGGTGCTTGCCTGAGAGAGTGCATTCAATTTTTTCTTCTACTTTTTTCATAGAAATTGGTCTGTTTATACTTGCTATCTCCAGATTACAAAGAAACTGGGTATTAGGAATTTATTATAATTATAGATGCAAACAGAAAAAACCCTGATAATTAAGCTTTTTCCTGTGTAATTTACCAGTGTATATCTCATGCCAAGAGCAGTGCCTAATATAGAGGAAGCACTCAAAAGCTTATGTGACTGAATAGTCAACATTCATTTTGCAAAACCACAGGACGTTTTACGGAAATGCTCAGAAATACACAGGAAAAGATACTTTAATAACTTGATTTTTAAAAAGGCCCTAAACCTAGTTATCTTTGTATATCCAAGTCAAATTTCATCGCACCATTTGAATGTAATAAAAATTTATAGCTAATATCACATGCATCCTTTTGTAAGAGTCACCTTGCTTATAGATCTCTTCACGGCAAGGTATCACCGACCCAGACAGTAGGGAACAGAAGTTCTAGCATCCCAATTAAAAATTGCTGGGGTGCTCTATTCTAGACCTCTTCATCTCACCCACCTTGGGTGTGCTCAAGACATCCACATGTCGCTAACTGCAAGGTTCTGACTTCTAGCACAGGGGCCTTTTCAACCACCCACTGACAATTTCAGTTGCTTCACAGATAAAAGCCAAACTGAGGACTGAAGTCATGGCTCACTGGTTAAGAGTAGATGATGCTCTTCTGGGACTCAAGTTCTAGTCTTAGCACCGTATGTGGGTCACACTGGCTGTAACTCCACCTCCTGGGGTACTTGACACCACTGGCCTCTGCAGGTACCCACACTCATGTGCACATACTTATAAACAGACACACATATTGAGAAATATTAAAAATAAATACAAAATAAAAAAGGTTCTACAGTTATCCCTCACCAACCAGACTTAACCTCTATGGCTTGGTAGTTTTTCTAAATATAGGTCCCTATATGACCCAGATTAGGCCAAACTCCTGGACTCAAGTGATCCCTGTCTTAACCTCCTGGCTGTCTGAGACAACAGAGGAGTTTGTTGTCTCAGCACCTAGCTTTTCTACACATTTCTTCATTCTATTAGCATCCCCTTTGAAACACCCAATCATCCCACTGAAGCTAATGAACTTGTGATTTGTCTGCAGCCAAAGATAGGCACTGTAGCTTCAACCTTTGATTGGAATTTATACTCCCTTCAGTCAGATGGATGCTCATTCCCCCCCCCCCCCCCCCAGAGTACTCCTCTTCAGCCTCTCTGAACCACAGCACTTGCACTTGGCACTACTATGTGGTCTAGGCAATGACAAGGCCTGACACACTCATATTCAAGGAAGCATGTTGAGGCCACACTGTTTTCCTGGACAAAGTTTTCTACCCTTACAGAAACATACTTTAATTATAAAAAATGAAGATTTTGGGTTGGGGATTTAGCTCAGCGCAAGGCCCTGGGTTCGGTCCCTAGCTCTGAAAAAAAAAAAAAAAAAAAAAAAAAAAAGAAAGAAAGAAAAAAAAATGAAGATTTTAGGTACTCTCTTAGCATCTTAGTATCAAATTAGGATGTCTCTTTAGTATAAAGTGAGTGCCTGATTTGAAAATTGCAGTTTGATAACCACAAGACTTGCCCAAAGGCATTATATAGTATTAAAAAGTTTCTATATAGCACAAGGAACGTTTGTCAGATTGGAGGTAGTAGAAATTTTTGCGGGTATATATTTATATTACATGTTTATATATTCTATGTATATATACTTATATATAAATAATTTATATTTTATATTATATCTATATAATTTACACTTATTTTGTCAGTTATTATTAACATGGTGATAATATACAAGATAATATAAGGAACTACAAATAGTAAACAGTAAACAGAATGAAAACTTCCAATATATAAATGGCCTAATGAACAAACAGATAGTTCTCAGAAGAAACAGAAATGACTATCAAGGAAATACAAATTAAAACTTTGCAGATCCCATTTCACCCCAGTCAAAATGATCACTGTCAAGAAAACAAATGGACCAGCAAGGTAACTCAGGGGTAAATGTGCCTGCTGCCAAGCCTCATGACCTGAGGGCCTTCTGGGGCCTTCATGAGAAGGGGACAGGAAACCCCCAAGAGCTGACTTCTAACTTCATTAAGTCTATCTTGGCATGTACACAGCCACATAAATCCACAAAATAAGTAAATAATAAAGAAAGAAACAACTGTTAGTGAAGATGTGGGTAAAGGGGAACCTCCATTCACCCAAGACGGACATGTAAACTCAGTAATGGAGGGTAGAGGTTTCTCAAAAAATACAACGTACACCTACCATGAGACCCAGGTAAACCCCCAGGCACAGTCCCGAGACCTCTTCCTCTGCAGAGATGCTTACATACTCAAGTTTACTATGGTTCCACTCACAGGAGCAAGGAGCCAAGAGTCAGCCTATGGCCATCCACAGAGAAATGGGCAACAAAAACATGGTACACATACATGTGGAGTTTTATTTAACAATAAAAATGAAATCTGCAAGACATTGCATGGATCTGGAAATAATTAAGTGAGGCAACCTAGACTCAACCAACAGGTAAATTCTCAATTACAAATCCTTGCTTTTCATTTTTATGTATGTGTGCGTGTATGTGCGTGCGTGTGAGTGTATGAGTATAGACCTTGAAACTAGAGTGAGGAGAGGCTATGGAATACATGTGACTTAATGTGGAAAGGGAACTAATCAGGCCAGAAGAAGACAGGAGGCAGGAGGGAGGAGGCCTGGGGAAAGAGAAGAGGAAGGTCCCCACAACCAAGTTAATGCTAGGGAGATCTGTCAGGGTAAAAGCACTTGCTGTGCAAACACAAGACACCAAGTTTGAACCCTCAGAACCCACATAAAAGCAGAAGATGAAGCCCGACTGACTGGAATCCAGTGCTTCTACAGAAAGGGAAGGCAGAGGCAGGAGAATGCCTGGAAGACCATGGGCTAGTCTGGTATATGCTGAGGGGGGATAAAAAGCCCTTACCCCGGACAAGGTTGAAGGTTAGGACAGACGCTGAGGTGATCCTCTGATCTCCACATGCTGTGGTGTATGCTTACCCATTCATATACACATCCACTGAGTGTGGAAAGAGCCATATGGAAACCTTGCATGCTAATTAAAAGCAGAGGGGCTGGGGAAAGGCTCAGCAGTTACGAACACTGCCCACTTTTGCAAAGATTCCGTCCCCAGGACCCACATGGCAGCTCATAACCACCCACAACTCCAGTCTCAGGGAATCCAATGCCCCCCTGGACCACCACAGCATTAGTTGCATGTGGCACACATACATACACGTGGGCAAAGCATGTCCCACAAAACAAACAGAAAAACTTACTTGAGTTCCCAATTTGAATTACATTAATTATAGTTAAAAATCATGGGATTAGAATAGAATTTCCAACAATTTTGCAAACAGTCCCAAATGTTTAAGCCTTCCGTAGTACTTATTACATAAATATGTACTGACAAGCATAAAATCAAAACATCAACCAACTCTGTGAAATGCTGAAGAGTCTGTGTCAACTGAAGGTCTACTGAGCCAAGAGATAGTTCCTTAGGTCAAAATAAATAGCATGGCCACCTCATTGCTGGGAGACTTGCATTTATCTTTAATAAATGGTAAATTACTATGTATATAGTGAAGAGCTATTTTAAAATACATTTCACTTCTTTTTAAAGATCTATTTTTATCGTGTGTGTGTGCACGTGAGGGTCAGAAGAAGGAATTAGGTCCCCAAGAGTTGGAGTGACAGGTGGCTGTGAACTGTCCAATGCAGGTGCTGGAAACTAGACTGAGGTCCTCTGAAAGAGTAACAAGTATTCATTCACTCATTTATCGATTCATTCACAACAATTACTCCTAACTGCTGAACTATCTTGCCAGTACCTTAAATTACATTTCTTTATGATTTATTATCAGTAAATGTTTGGTTTGTGCACTTATTTTATATACCTAGATATCCAGGGTCATGTGAAATTTCTTGGGAGAGAAAGTTTAAGAAGCCCAATCTAGAGTACAATTCAGAAGGAAGCATTTTAATTAAAGACTCAATAAAGCAAAAGGAGCGGGAGATGACTCGAGGGAGGCCCTGTACCTGAGTGCTGAGTCAGCAGCGTGTGCTGCTGTGGTAGTGATGACGGGAGACTGCGCTCTGGTGGCTGAGACTGTCGCTACTACAGCAGGAGGGATCGTACTGGAGGTGCTCACAGGTGGACGAGACTGTGGGGAGAGGAGAAATACTTCACTTAAAGCAGAGGACAAAAGAAAATACAGCAAGCCAAATCCTGAGACTCAGTTTTGAGATGGAAGCCTCCAGATGAGCTGCCTATGCCTGGATGAAAGGGAGTCCGCAGCGCTCCCACTTTTCTAGGTGTGTTATGCTAGACAAAGAGCTGCCAGGAACTGTGCTGTGTGCCTATAATCCCAGCACCCGAGGGGCTGAGACCGAACACTGACTACCTGGACTACTTAAACTACCTCAGAAACCAAAGAAGTGGTAGGGGTGAGAGTGGGGAGAGAACAGGAAATGCTAGAGCAGGACCCATGAGCTAAGTGTCTCACAAGGTTCTGGGTTCAGCACTACTAACAGGCAGGAAAATTCTTATGTTATACTAGGTGTAGTGGTACAAGTCTTTGTCATAGCACTCAGAAGGCAGAGGCAGGTGAATCTTTGTGAACTGTAGGCTAGCCTGGTCTAGAGTTCTAGGCCAGCCAAGGCTACATAATCAGATTGTCTCAATACAAACACACACATTCCTATCTTGTTTAGATAGCCCATGAATTTTAAAAAAATTAATTAACTAATTTTATTTATATAAGTACACTGTAGTTGTGTTCAGACACTTCGGAAGAGGGCATCGGACCCACTATGGTTGTGAGCCACCCTGTGGGTGCTGGGGATTGAACTCAGGACCTCTGGAAGAGCAGTCAGTGCTCTTAACCGCTGAGACATCTCTCCAGACCACCCGTGACTTTTTAATAAAACTAGAATGAAAGGACTGCCCTAGTTTGGTAGCAACTGGGATTGAACTGTTAGGCCTGGCATTCCATAGTAGACTGTGGTGCTGAGTGGACATTTTAAACTCACTCAAGTACTTTCCACAGAGGACCTATGAGGCTGGAGTTCTGGGTTCTCAGGCCAAATCAGCATACAAAGGGCAGGCAAGCAGGATGCCAAGACTCTGCTGACAGGAGTCACGGGGCTCCAGATGGGGAGAACCCTCAGGTGTTCAGATAATCTCTACATTTTCACACAGATCGTTAGCCCTAACCCTTACTACTGAACCTGTGTAAAATCTGACCGAGGAATTCCACGATGCCATCAATCACCCACTATTCCTATCACCGGAGTCCTGACTCACCCTCTTCCTGACCTTCACAGATGCAATGAATCACCAAGTCCTGCCTGCTCTTCCTCTTGTATGTGCGTGCGTGTAGACCGCGAGCATGTGCTACTGTGCACCCGAGTGTGGTATGAGAGGACCATGTAGGACCAAGGTGAACGCAGGCTCTCCAGCCTGGCACAAGTGCTCTGACTGACTCAAGCCCCTAGCCCCAGTGCCCGCTCTTTCCCTTATGTTGACCTCTGCCCTCATCTGCTGCTCCCCACCGCATTAGGACCGCCACCGCTGCTTTCTCCCCGAGTGAGCTCTTTGACCTGGTCCTAAGTCTCCTTAACTTTTGATATGTTCCATATATCTTTCTGAGGATTGATGTCATGTATTTTGTTGGCAGGAAGGTCGTTCGCTTTACTTTCAAAGGTTAAGTTCTGTATTTTCCCCTGGGGGTGGGGGGTGCTGTGGGCGGGGACTCATGGAACCCAGGCTGGCATCACTGTTGTGGTTAAGGATATTTAATTTCTGGCTCCCGTGCTTTACCTGAAATGTCTGGGATCAGACGTGGGCTACCACATCCGCTTACTGTTTTGTTTTGTTGAGATATTGTCTTTCTACGTAGGTCTGCCTGGCCTAGGCCTCACTCACACAGCTCTGCCTGCCCTTGTCTCTCCCAAGTGCAGAAATGAATGGTGTGAGTCACCACAGTAGGCCACGTTTGCTTTTAAAGAGCAGCTAATTTGCAAATATTACCTTTTAGACGCTTGAAAGTACTAGAATTTCTACCTTCTCTATGTAACTAAGTTAGATGCATTTTTCAAAGAGTACATGATCTATAAAATCAAGCTCACACTCCATGTCTTCAGAGCCCTTAATTTAGAAGAACCACTAAGTCTTTTTTCCCCTCCGAAGCTGAGGGCCGAACCCAGGGCCTTGCGCTTCAGGTAAGTGCTCTACCACTGAGCTAAATCCCCAACCCCGACAATTTTTATGTGTATGTGTATGTGCATGAGTAACTGTGCAGTGCACGCACACAGGACGCGTGGCGGTCAGAGGAGGCCATTGGGTCCCCTGGAACTGAAGTTACGGATGGTTGTTAGCCACCGTGTGGGTGCTGACAATGGGGACCTGGCTCCTCCGCAAGCACAGCCAGTGCTCTAACTACTGAGCCGTCTCGTCTGAAGTGCGTCTCCTGACACAACATCCTTCTCCAGTGCTGAGACTACAGAATCCCTGAGTAAAGATAAACAAGGGTCAAGTGTAGCTCAGCCACTAGGGTGCTTGCCTGGCATGCAAGGGGCACTGGGCTTGATTTTCACATGGAAGAATGGGGTGTCTAAGTGTGTGTGGTGGGGGGATACGAAGGGGACTACCAGAGATGTATTTAGTAGTTGAAAGCAACCTGAAAAGGGATACAATTATTTTTATGCATAAAATGTACATAAACCTTTTTGGTGCTCACAGAGCTCTATCCAAATTCAATCCTTCTCTACTTTAGCTAGCCTTTCCTCAGCACTGTAGCCACCACCGTCTTCCTCACTCCTCTTCATGCTCTAGCACCTTACTTGTCACTTTCCCATCGGACTCTTACTGTCCCCGTTCTACACCTGCACTGCTCAAAGGGCATCCTCCAAACTGAAGTCATGCTGGCTGAGCATCCCTGACCCGACATGCCTGGATTGGCTGGTGAATGAGGTGCTGCACCGCTGGCTGGGCCGTGGCAGCATTTGGCAGCTGGGAAGTTGGCCTCAGGACCGTGGTTACTTTAGAGCTGGACATCACAGCAGCAGCTGCTGCGCCTGAAGAGACAAAGATTATCAGTGTGGCCTACAGAAGCACTACTTAACAAAGCCAATTGCATGCCTGGGAAGGGCGTAACTGCCCAAGCCTGGGCACTGTGTGCATTTTCAGCCCCACTACACTACACACACTTATGAAGAAAATTAAGGAAATATGTACTCAAGGAATATGTGTTTTGATTTTCGATTTGTTTATATGCATTTTAGGTTATAATCAGGAAGTACAGTGCCACTGCCTAGACTGTGTCTAAGCCGCAAACACATTCGTCACTAGTAATACGTGAGACCTCGGTTAGATGGATACAGTGTAAAAAGGCAAACAGTGTCTCAGCATTTCTACGATTGTTGCAAACTGCCAGGTTATGACAGCTCTGAGGAAACCTGGTTCTATTTGTTAGTTTGATTTTTTTCAACAATTTCCAACTGTTTTACATTCTAATGGAAGGTTAAAACTCCTTAAATTGATTACAATGTATTTAACTTATAAGAATAAGTCAATCCTATTGCAGGATATTAAAACTTTAATCAACGTTTTTCGTAAACGTATCACTGGAAGTCAGGTGTGGGTACAACCCTGTAATCACAGTAACTCGAAGGGGATGTTAGGACAGGTCTCTGAGTTCTAGGTTCATCAGGCCTGCACTGCAGGGCCCTGTTACAAACACAACCATCCAGGAGTGGTGCTGTGTACCTGCAATCTGCATTCAGGAGGAAGCTGCAGGAGGAGCCCAGCCCAAGTCTGAGACCAGCCTGGAAGGAAGTCTAGGAAGACTGCCTGAAAATGACAGCGAGAAACTCTCTTCCTTTAGATTACCACAGACTTGTTCTAAGGTAACTGTAGGGAGCACACAACACGCCGGGCTGAAAGTCGGTCTTGCTGCAGGTTTATCTCCACTGCCCTGTCACTTTAAGCTGTCACCCTGTCCTCCAGCCAACGTCTCTTTGCTATAGTATTTCCCTAACGGAGCACACTGTGCATTGTTACCTCGGGGTAAGTGGGAAGCGCCGATGTGAAGAGGGGGTCCGGGAGCACTGCTGCGGATAATGGACATCTGAACGTTTGTGGTCATAATGTGATGCAGGTTACTGGGATGTCCCTGGAAGAAACAGTGACAATGTTCACGAGGACAGTCTTAGCTATTGCCTACAGAAAGTCACTTTCCTTCAAACTGGGTCAGGCTATTCTTGAAAATTTTCCTTTTCCTTTATGCTGTTTTGGAGATTTCCAGGGCAAAAGCATGTATGATTCAAGATTGACGTACGGTCTTGAGTCAGGCCATTCCTTTTGGATACTGAGTATTGTGTACGGCTATACTACCCTGCATACACCCAATCTCAACTGGGAGGCACCCAGGGAAAGGGCTCCGGGAGCTTTGTCTTCTACTGTGTTATAATAATGACCTGTAAGCGAGCAGGTCAGAAGTGAGTGCACTTGAGCTAGTTACCAGACCCCGGACCGAGGAGACATCTGACGGTCTATTTGTAGTAGCTCATGTCTGCACCAGTCTTTTAGACTTGTTCTCCCTTTCCTGGCCACAGGCTCATTTACCCACCACTCTATTTTTTTTAAATAGATCTTTGTATCCATTACTGTTTATGCTATTTAAGATTTCTACATGCATGTCAGTCAATCCAACAGATACTGCCTCTAAGGGCTTCAGCTCATTCCTTCAGTATCCAGCACACTGACGTAAGTGCATCTCAGGTGACATTTCCAGACTTCTAGAAACTACTTAGCATATTAAACTGAGAACAAGACAGGGCATCTTTTTTAAATATTAATTTTTCTTAAAAACACCAAAGGGGGCTGGACAGATGGCTCAGTGGTTAAGAGCACTGACTGCTCTTCCAGAGGTCCTGAGTTCAATTCCCAGCAACCACATGGTGGTTCACAACCATCTGTAATGGAATCTAACGCCCTCTTCTTTTGTGTCTGAAGACAGCTACAGTGTACTTATATATAGTAAATGAATATTTAAAAAAAAAAACAAAGGAAAAGAATCTTAAGATTTAGTTTCTTCACAAATAAGTGTGATAATTCAAAGTATTAAATAATCAACTACAAATAATGGAATACAATTAAAATTTCAAGTTCAAACAGGAGATTTTGGTATAAATGTTCACAAACAGGGCAGACAGAGCCTGCTACACATCTACTATCCCCAAGAAAACCTAGGATGCCTCCAACAATCCTGCTGGGAGGCAGTCTCACCTCAGAACTGTCTCTTTCTAATTAAGCACGTGAAGGCTGTAACTCTATTTGTAACTATCTGTGATTTTATTAGGAAGGTAGCATAGTAGCTGGCACAGGATATGCCCAGCAGATACAGCCTAACCACTAAGCAGCCTGGGACTTACTCCTTTTGATTCAGCGCTGTTCTCTCTCTGTGGGCACCAGTAACCATTTAATTATTTAGGACACTGCTTATGCATCCCTGGAGTTAAATACACAATAATCAACAGCTGGTACTGCCATTAGAAAACTAACAGTCAGGAGGAGAAAATAACCTGTTGTCCACTGATCGTTGCCACAGGAATGGCTGAAGCCTGAGGGATGCTGCTCTCCATGGTAACAGTAACCTGTCCTGGAACTTTCGGGGGAAGTGACATGGTAGAAGGGGGAGCAGGAGCAATGGGACGGCTCGGCATGGTGGGCTTCGGGGATGGCTGCAAATAGAAAAGTGCAGGAGACGTGTCAATAGCTTTGCCTAGAGGTGCATTTCAGTTTAACAGCACACACGTCCAGTCGCAGAGGCGTACAAAATGAGACAGGCAGCACATGGCTCACCTGTCAGCACAGCTCTTCTGCAGAACTACTGGTGGTTTATAGAACAGAGGACGAAATGTCCAGACAAGCTAAACGTCTTACTCAGAGACACAGAAAGTACAAAGCAGAACTGGGGAGAAAGCCTGGATCTGTACTGCTCACACTATATGCCTTGTCTTCTACACAATTCTGCCTCTCACATCTGCACAGAAGTAAACAGAACTCTCAGTAACTAAAAGTTACTGAGTTAACCCAAGTAACACAGAGAGCAACAGGCTCAGATACCCCCAAGTGAGTCAGCTTCTAAAGCAAACCACGGGAAAGAGTTCCAAGATCAAACTCACTTAGCATATATGTAAGCTGAGCAATTATCAACATTATACCACAGAATCAAACATGGTGCTATACACCTACAATCCCAGTAAGTGGGGGGCAGACCCAAGAATACGGTCCCAAGTTTGAGGCTAGGTTGGTCTACATGGGGAGTTCCAGGACGGCCTGGATTATAGTATAAACTTCATTTTAAAACAAATAAGCAACTTGATAAAAAATACAACAACAAAAAAGGGTAACAGAAAACTCCTGTGACGCCAAGTGCCCAGGACAGCCTCATCACTGCAGACGAGTAAACCTCTACATTACAGTGAAGACTGAACTGACAGTCAGAGGGGAAAAGCTGAGGAAGCACCCTAGGACCCAACCTAAGACTCGGATAGCTTTGCTCAAGGGCAAGCTGTCTCCAGCTGTGGTTCACCGTGAACTTTAAACTGTTACCTTCATAAGTCCTTCCGAAAAAGAGAGTGGGACTGCTGGTGTCAGGTGTGCTGGCGGGGCTGTCACTGCGACAGGAGTGGCTGAGGCGACAGCATGGTGTGCGGGCAGCATCTGTACCTGTGGATAGGGCCTTACCACAACTGGCTCCTGCTTCTCTTCCCGGGGCGGCAGGGAGCTGCTAGGGCCCACGTGCTCCCTGGTACCAACATCAGCATCTCGGCCAGCCTCCTCGTTAACTAGTGAAGATATTAGGATGAATAGTACAGTTCTTTCTAAGAGTAGTCAGTATAAAACAGAGTAGCCCTTGCTGTTAAGGTCAGGACTGAAATAGTGACCAATTCCTCGTGATGCTGTTTTCTTTATGGAGAAAGGGTCTCACCACTGAAGTCCAACCAAGCCTCTAATTTGTGATCCTCCGGTCTTGGTCTCTGGGTTACATGTGTACGTCACGACCAATTCTCTTTCTTTCTTTCTTTTTTTTTTTCCGAGCTGAGGACCAAACCCAGGGCCTTCCGCTTGCTAGGCAAGTGCTCTACCACTGAGCTAAATCCCCAACCACAACCAATTCTCATGTAGGGCTTTCCAGAGTCTTGTTACATAACCTGGCGACTTGGAACTCACTATGTAGACCCATCGAAACCCAAACTTGCAGCAATCCCCTGCCTCGCCTGATTTCTGACAAACGTTAACTCTCTCTCTCTCTTATAACTGCTTTTGCTTTCATGTACTACATGTATGTATGCCTGATGCCTGTAGAAGCAAACGTGGGCTTCAGACATCCTGGAACTGGAGTTAAGGTGGCTGTGAGCTGGGAACCAGACCCAGGTACTTGCAGAAGCAGACGTGCTCTCAAGTGCTGAGCCATCTTTCCAGCCCCTTTTCAGGCCTGTCCTCGTGGAAAGTGGAGCCAAGAGACGGAATTGTGGGATAAGAACACAGGATCCTGACAGTCACTGACAGTAGCTCCAATAGGACCCAGGGGAGATGGTGCCATGGGAAAAGGCACCTCCTGCCAAGCCTGACTGCCTGCCTGATCTCCAGAACTGCACAGTAGAAGGAGAGAGCGACACCTGCAAGTTTCCCTCTGACTCACACACATGTGCATTGATAGACAAAATTAAACGAAAACTCTCAAATAGCTGAAAGTACACTAAGGATATACTACAATTCCATTTAAAATCAGTTGCTTGTTTTTTGAGAGAATGTTTAACTCTGTAGCCAGGCTGGTCTCTAATTTGTGATCCTCCTGTCTCTCAGCCTTCTGAGTGTTGAAAGATACTTGCAAATCTTCTTCAAGATAGTCTTACTGGGCAAACCAAACACTCCTAAGTGTAGGTTCTATGCCCAACAGTAGATGGCCAACACAGACTCAATGGCCTATTCAGAGGTTGTCTCATAATAGTAAGTCAAGGCTCACCACCTCACCCCCACCCGCCTCGCTCCTGACACCTTATAGGTCCTTTGTGGATATGTATTATGCAGGCTTTATATTTTTATGATTCATTTATATGTGAATTGGTTTCTCTGCATCTATATGCAGTTTTTGTACTTTTCTTTGGCTGTTTCCTGTTTGGTTGTTTTATATTTATTTTATTATTATTATTCCTCAGAATTCTGTTTTCTAAGAAGTGACAGAGAGGGTCATCTGGAAGGGAGGGGAGGGCAGGTGGGGAGAAACTGGGAGGAATGGTAGGACTGTAATCAGAATCCGTTAATGAGGGCTGGAGAGATGGCTCAGTGGTTAAGAGCACTGACTGCTCTTCCAGAGGTCCTGAGTTCAATTCCCAGCAACCACATGGTGGCTCACAACCATCTGTAAAGAGATCTGATCCCCTCTTCTGGTGTGTCTGAAGATAGCTACAGTGTACTTATATATAATAAATGAATAAACCAAAAAAAAAAAAAAAGAATCCGTTAACGAAGAAAAAATGATTTTCAATAAAGGAAAAAGCAACCCTGTGAACGCTGAAGAACACTGTTTTTTGGAAGATATCCTACAAAAGACTGCTTTGTTTAGGAATGTATCTAAGGGCTCTACCTGCAGGCTGGAAGAGGCCATCAGATCACATTATAGATGGCTGTGAGCTGCTATGTGGTTGCTGGGAATTGAATTCAGAGCCATCTCTCCAGCCCCTACATCTGTTATTTTCAATGGAACATTGTTGATACTCCATTAAATGTGAATTTATTCTGCTGACAAGATTGATAAATTCAATATTATACATTAAAGATGAACTTCATTTAGTCAAAAATGTTTAAGTCACTGTTGTGTAGTAATTTCCTCTAGACAAACCTTTTCATCTTTAAGAGATGCTCTTAAGACACCAGATGTTCTATGGGGAGATGAAACATTACATCCTGCATCTCATTAAGCTCAGGAAGTAAACAATTCAAAGGTTTCAGGAATTCCCTGAAATTGAGCAGACTCACAGGTCCCTCCTTAAGTACAAAGGAGCTCTAAGGCCTGCTGAGGCATTCTCAGGAGCGACATCACCACAAACAGGCGAGCAGCCAGGCTGCCTGCAAAGGACACAGGCCAACCTGCTGAACTGCTGGTAGGATGTGCAGTGTGCTCTAGTTTCCAGCTTTTGTAAGCTGTCTGTCACACATGCTGGGGTGGGCTTTGGTGATGTAGCTGTCTGAGTCATTTCTGCTCCCGTAAGGAACTCTTCCCCATATAAATCATCCCAATAAAGTCATGGGTTCAATGTGGACTTTAGTGGTATTCTTACTTTAGCTTTCCATGGATTTCCTCTGTGTGTTTCATGCCTTTACAGGAACAGTGTCACACAACACTTGGGTGAATCAAGGGCAGCCTGGGCAACTTAGTGAAACTTGGACTCAAATGTAAAAAGTTACAGAATGTTGGGGGCCTGGCTCAATGGCAGGTAGGTACTTGCCTGGTATGCCTGGGGTCCTTGGTTCAGTCCCTAGACCCAAAAACACAGGGGTGGGAGGAAAAGGAAGAAAGAGACAAAGTAAAGAGGGAAAGGAGGCATTCCATCTACGCCCTGACTTGGAGAACATACATACAAAGATGAAATGTGCTTCTCACTGTGTAGATACTCTCTCTCCTCTCACTGTGTAGATACTCTCTCTCTTTTGCGTTTTGGACTACCAGGACACACAAGCTATTAAAAAGTTAAGACAACGCAAAAACAGCTAAGCACAATAATACAAGCCTATAACCCGGAGGCTTGAGACAGGAGGATTGCTGCCAGTTTGAGGCTAGCCTTGCAAAACACTGCTTTAAGCACTGTACTCTGAAGGCAGAGCTCCAGAAGTTTGAGGCCAGCCTAGCCCACATAGGTCTCTAGGCGAGAGCTGTATGGCAATACCTTGTCTCTCAGTACATAAAAAACGAGGGTCAAACACAGCGCAGTGAAGGATGATGGCTTGTGAAAATACTAATTCACATTTGGCTGTTTTTCTGTGTTTAGGTTTTTTGAGACAGGGTCTCAGCAGCAGTCTGGCCTGGAACTTATTGTATAGCTTAGGCTGACCTTGAACTTGCAATGTCTTGCTTGAACTTGCTTATTGTTTCCTAAGTGTCAACATCAGAGGTGTACACTCCCGTACCCAACTTCACAAAGTACCACCAGGCTTAATTTTCATAACATAAAACATTTACTTAAGCAGAAAATTTAAGTTATTTGGAAAACTGTATAGAAAAAGATCCTTCCATGAAAATCTATACATCAAACATGCTATAAATTAATGTTTCAATACCATCTTTGGACACTTGTCACCTCTTTTTAATTTGGTGTGGATTTTTATTTAACTAATTTTCAATTAAGTGTAGCCTACATGAAGGGAAGTGAATATGGTTCAATGGACTTTCACAAAGCGAAATCACTCAATGTGCTAACACCCAGTTAAAAACCAACACAGCACTGGCTGCTACTTGGAGCTTTACGTAACCAAATTTATAAGAAATGTATCTTACTTCCTTTACTTACAGACAAGACTGATGTCCACTACTGACAGGAAATGTTCATCCTTAATGAAGTTACATGTTATCTAATGCTAAAGGACATTTAGGATCGTTTTCAAGCTTTGCTATGGTAATGGTGGTGCTATAAACAGTCCACTGGATACACTGTTAAGTAACAGATGTCACTATAACGTCTATGGCATCTTTGGGGGGTGTATAGTATATGCACATGTGTGCAGGTGCTATCACGTGTGTTGTCTGTCTGGAGGTTGACAATGAGTGGCCTTTCTCCATTTCCCTCCATCTTAGTTCTGAGACAAGTAGAGTTCACAGCTCACCACTTTGGCTAGAGACCCTGGGATCTGCTTGTCTCTGTCCCCCAAAACCGGAGTTATAGGCATGTGGCCACAGGCCCAGCTTTTAACATGGGTATGGTGAATCTAAACTCAGACCATGCTTATGCACCAAACACTTTACACACGAAGTCATCTCCTTAGCTCCAATGGACTACATCATTTGTAAAATGCTATGTAACTTTACTGTAGTCTTTAAAACCACTGCATTCCTGACGACGATTTTTCATTATTCCCAAAGTCTTGGCTAATAAATTTTTCAGGAAAATGCTTCTCAAAGTACAAGAACTAGATTTAATAATTCTTATTTTTTGAAGCTTTTTAAAAAAGCATTATTTTAAAATTATGTATATATGAGTGTCTGTGCACAATGTGCACAGGATCCTTTGGAGTTCTGAAGAGGGTATTGGATTCCCAGGAGCTGGAATTAATTACAGGCAATTGTGAGTCACCTGGTATGGGTGCTGTGAACTTAGCTCAGGTCCTCTACAGAAGTAGCAACTCTTAACAGCTGACTCTTCTCTCCAGCCACAAGTCTATTTTCTATTTTACATAAGTAACTTGATTCTCCTGGAGCACTCAGAAATCCTGCAATTAGGATTTGTATAGTCACTTGACTGAGGAGTGGCATTATTAGAAGATGTGGCCCTGTTGGAGGAGGTGTGGCGTTTTAGAGGTTTGTGTCACTGTGGGTGTGGGCTATAATACTCTAGTCCTAGCTGCCTGGAAGCCAGTATTCTGCTAGCAGCCTTTAGATGAAGATGTAGAACTCTCAGCTCCTCCTGCACCATGCCTGCCTGGATGCTGTCATGCTCCCGCCGTGATGATAATGGATTGAACCTCTGACCCTGTAAGCCAGCCCCAATTAAATGTTGTCCTTATGAGAGTTGCCTTGGTTATGGTGTCTGTTCACAGCATGAAAATCCTCACTAAGACAACTGTTAACTAGTTCATTCATGTTCCTCTGGTACCAATTCTCTCTCTCCTGTTCCCTACTCCCTAGACATTAAGAACTTGCTCTGCCATTAGAGCTGTCACATCCAGGATTCTACACAGAGAAGCACCATGTGTGGTTCTGTGAGCCTTGCTCTTTCCCTTAGTATACTGTCCCACTAGAGCTCTGCTGTACACAAGAGCAGTCCACCAAACAGACCGTGTGTGTTCACTTATCTAGTCACCATCTGATGAACGTCTGCATGTCCCCAGGCCCTGGCTATCAGGAACAAACATTTTATAAACATCTGAGCACAAATCTTTACATAAGCATATACTTTCATTTCACTTTAAATACTGAAGGAACAAGACTTGTCAGTTTTGAGTTGTGTTTAATTTTTTAAGATTCTGCCAAACTGTTTTCCAAACTGACAGACTGCTAAGAGCTCTACTGTCTCCTAGTCACACCAAGGTGTGGTCCTCACCATTCTAATTCTAGTTACCCTGGGGATAGACGTGGCTTCAATTTTTATTGTCCTGAGGATGAAAACTGTTAAGCACCTTTCATGTACTTCTTCTAACAGTTTTTCTTAGTTGGATATCTATTGAGTAGACATGTTTTTTCTAACAATTAAAAAATAGGCTGTTTATTATTGTTTATCTTTTTTTGATTTAGATAAAGGAGTTCTTTCTATCTGGGATATGAGTTGCTACAGATACAGTTATTAAAAAATACCCTTATATCCTTTGTTTGGGGCAACCCCTTTGATATTGGTAATGATGTCTTTTGAAATAAGATTATTTTTAATTTATATCAACTGTTATTTATTTTGTTTTTTCAAGACAGGGCTTCTCTGTGTAACCTTGGTTATCCTGGAATTTACTATGTAAACTAAACTAAACAGGAACTCAGAGATCCACCTGTCTGTGCCTCCCAAGTGCTGGGATTAAAGGCGTGTGCTACCACAGCCCGAGCTACATCCTGAACATGCTTCCATTCATCTTCAACAAACAGAAACTCAAAGCATTGGCTATTTCTACTTCCTAACTTTGAACATATACTTTAATTCCTGGCATGCTTAGGACCCCCAAATTACCTCTTGTGAAACAAAAACATATGTGACTACTTAGGTGAAAATCTCCTCTCTTCCTCCAGCCTCCTCTTTCACTGTGCTGAGGGTCTTATATATTCCAGGACAGCGGAAGATGCTGGGTACCCAGGGATGACCTTGGATTCCAGATCCTCTTGCCCCTGCTTTCTAAGAGTTGTGGTTATAGCATGTACCACCATATCCCATTTTTGTGGTGTAGGGACGGAACTCAGAGCGAGACTGAGAAGTGAGTTGCACTGACAGCTTCTGTGGAAAGGAGCTGCATCTCTGATGATCACGCAGCTCTCACGTCATGTTGGACTAGTTAGTCCTAGACTTCACTGTTGGACTGGTTAGTCTTAGATTTCACACTTTGGAGAATAAATTTAATTTACTTAAGAAAATAAAAAGAACAATAAGACAAGTACTGATGTGAGAAATGAAGAGGTAGACTGCTCATGAAAAATTTCAAAAAGCTGTAAGATCTGAGCTGGGTCTTGAACTCTGTACAGAGTAGGAGCATGGAGTAAACTAGGAAAACTGTCTAGGAGAGAAGGATTAGGCTTGACTAGCATCAAGACTGACACTGCAAAGATGATCTTCTTTTCTTTTTTCCATGAGAAACTCTCATTTTTTTTCTCTTCAAAAAACAATATTCTTAGCTCCATCTTTTTAAATTACCATTGTGAACATTTGCCAAAGGCAAAATATTGTCACAAGTTTTTTGGGGGAAGGAGTGTCTCACTCACATAGCCCATGGCCTTGAACTTGCTTGGTGGCTACACTTCTTTAAACTGGTTAGCTTTCTTCAACTACACGAGTGCTAGGATTACAGGTGGGGTTCGCTATGTGTAACAAGAAATAAAGAACTCTAGGTGGCTGTACAAGAAGTTGATACACCGTGTGCTATCCCTGACAGCAGTGCATGCTGATGAAGTTCATGAGACACTAGATCTGTAATGCTGTAGAAAATAAAGGCAGCAAAGACACCAGAAAATGACAGGATGAATCCTCAAAAATCTGGACAGGAAGAAAGGCTGTGCTATAGGTAAAGTGGGAGAAACTCAAGACCATGGGCACCAGAAACATTATACGCAGGAAAACCAGTGCACACTGTAGCTTAAAGTAACAAACAAATCTGTAATTAAAAACTAAGCACGAAGTAGTCAAAGCAGGAGGAATGAGCCCAAATGGCATCTAAGGGCCACAGCTCACTGGTGGATAAAACCAGCCAGGCATGGTGGGACAAAGGCGATCCCAGAACTGCCTTGAGGTAGGAGTATCTTGAGGCTAGCCTGAGGTGAGAGACAGAGACACCTCAGCCTTTGGCTGGAGGGATGAGTGAACAGTAGCACTTGCCACTGGGAAAGAAGATACAGCCCAGAAAAGGACTTCACTTCAGCTTGCAATATACACTTAGAAAACAAGACCTGAAGATTGCTCACTGGCTTTGATAATTCTTTGAGAGTGCAAGGGGTTTATCTGGTGCATTTTAGGATGTCTAGTACTTCAGTTGTGACGATCACAAATGTCTCTAGACATTGTCAATTCTTATAGAATATCACCCACCACTGGGAATCACGATCCACAGCACTCAAAGGATATGTTACAAATAAAAACCAAGTGTATGTATACTTTTCAACCCTCTTTCCAGGGCTGGGGCAGTAGCTCATTCAATAATGTGCCCATTAGTCTAACTTCCTCAGAGTTCCAGTCCCAGTGAGCCACCCTGTATCAAAAAGCAAGGAAGACAGTTCCTGGGGAAGCACATCTGAGGTTGACCTCTCACCACACATGCATGAACACATGAACACGAACACGAACACACACACACACACACACACACACACACACACACACACACACACAAACACACTCTTTGCCTCTCCTAATCTTAAGGTCCTAAGCAGAACTTCACACTCACTGCTGGGTTCTCTCAGGCACCATCACCACACCTATACCCCAAGAGAGAATTAAATGTAACATACAAATACATTTACAAATGGTTCCTATAAGCATGGTTTACTAAAGTTGCACACTTATCCTAGCATATATAAATGATTAAAAAAAGAGGGAAAATACCTTATTTTAAAAGTGTATTCACAATCCTTTCCTCAAAGTCAATGAAATAGTAATATGAGAAGAAATTTGCTAATTTGAAAATAGTGACATTCTTCAAACAGGCAGTAATGCAGAAGAACTAGAACAGGTCTCACCGGTGGCGACTTGGTTTATCAATCCTGTGGAACCACTGCTTGCAATCTGTGAGGGTGCCTGGCTAAGCCCAGGAGAAGGGGTTCCTAATCGAGGAAACTGCTGAGAACTCATTTCCGCCTGCAAAACAAGCCAGACTATGATAACCAGATTCTGAAATTAGGACCAACATGGAGAGATCAAAGCATCTTTAGTACCCATGACATCTCTCAGAAAAATAAATATAGCTTCATTTATCTAAAATGTTAGTTATGATCAATGGACTTTATGTTCTAAGGCTAAATTAAGAATGACAGACTATATACAAATGTTGGAGGCTACTATAACCTTCCAAAATACTTTTAGATCGCTACATTTAAAAACAAAAAACACTGAATGTTACATAGCCGCCAAATGGTAGTTTAACCATAACCACAGACTATCTATGTACAATTTTTGTGGAAAATAGTATGGCTCCTTTAAATACTAAAGCCTCACACCAAGGTAAATAGAACCATAATTAGTATGTCATAATGCTCAGCCCCAAGAAAGGATTGGAAATCTTACATTAAGATGCTTGCAGAATCCTCAAACGCTTTTCCGTAAAGGCCTCCACCATTTAAGGATTTCCTTTCTTCCTCATCACGGATAACCAACCCCCCCACCCCCACCCGAGACACTGGTAGGATTCGAGAACCACGGTCTCTAAAATTGTCTTCCACTTTTTCCTTCGGAGTCAGGCTTCGCCGATCTCCTCTCTACCCCAGTTATCCCCATTTCCCCTCCGAGATCCCAGGACACACACGTTTCCAGACACTCCGGGTGTCGAGGTTCTGTCTCCCGGGGAAAACGTCCTACGGAGCTCTCTCGGCTAGATAAGCAGTGTGCCCTTTTTATATGTGGCCGCCACGAAGGGCTCGAGGGGCTCTGCAGGCACAGAGGGAACGCAATTCGGAACGCGTTCCCGGGCCGCCTCAGCTCAGCCAGCCCGCCAGCCACACTCACCCTACGGCCAGCCGCCTCTCTGCTCCTAGTCCTCTTACCACCCAACCTACCCCTGCCTCCTCCGCCCGCTTATTGGCCAGACGCTGGGTGCATCACTGTATACAGCACCAATCCGCAGCTGCCTGCGCGTTCTGGGCCCGCCCCGCCCTCTCACCGGCTGTCAGCCAATAAGACGCCAGTCTCGCTGGGGGCGGGGAGCAGCCTAAACTTCTTGGCTGGGCCAATAGAAGGGAGAGATAGGCGATCTCTGGCAAGAAGGGCGGGGATCCGGGAGGCCCCGCCTCGGCAAGGGTCTGAAAGCGGCGGGCGCAGGGCCCGGATGTGGAGAGTCACTTTAAACTGCTCCAGAAGCCAAACTCCCTAGGCCGTCCTCCTTCCCGCTGACTTCCCTGCGGAGGCCCGCGTCCGCCACGCCCCCACGCCCGGAGCTGCCCACCCCTCGGTGTTTCTCGTCCTTCTTCGCACCGATCACCCGGACCCTGCTGCAGACTCAACCGCTCTGCCTAGCTTGCTAAAGAGCTGGAATAAGGACCGCAAGAGCTGTGACGGTTCTGTCCTTTTCCAGGGACGAGCACCGGGACTGGCCATGCAGTCCCGCCCCCTCGACTCCCCCTCTCCCTCCCAGCTCTCGTTCCGCCATTACCTGGGCGCGGCCACGCCGTCTATAGCTTGCTCTTGTGTGCTCTCCGCCTTTGGGGCTAATGTCCCCCGGCTCCGGACCGGCAGCCGCAGCCGCAGCCGGGACGATAGCACTCTGTCCCCCACCCCTCACTCCAGCGGGGCTGCTTCCGCCGCCGTAACGAGACTTTCGCTTACTGGCTGCAACAAACCCCGCCCCTCACCCAGGCAGCCACTCCTCGCCTGAAGAGAACAGGACGACACTTGGTCCCGCCTCTTGGAG
Organism: Rattus norvegicus; assembly: GCF_021556685.1. Taxonomy (NCBI): domain Eukaryota; kingdom Metazoa; phylum Chordata; class Mammalia; order Rodentia; family Muridae; genus Rattus; species Rattus norvegicus. Next base: position 23,395,281 of record NC_141551.1, on the reverse strand, counting down.
CCGCAGAGGCCTCTAGGAAATGTAGTCACCAGCCCTAAGAAGGCGGGGCTTGGGCAGCTCGACGCGGGCTTCACTGTCCTTAGCAGTCAAGTCTGAAGACTGTTCTGCCATTTCTTTTGGGGTTTGAGCCGATAAAGGATTCCACGCTTTCGCCTGAGCAGGAAAGCACTCGGTTGAATTTTACCACGGTGGTGGAGGCAGTGGGACGGGAAAAGAGTAAAGGAGGATGATTGTGGCTGCCCCGGGAGCCCGCCGTATCCTCATTGATCCCGTCTCCCTTTGCTGAACGTAGGATTGGGTCTTAGCATCCTGGATCATTGGGGTGGCTGGACCCCGCTGGAGCCGAACACCCGCCTGGATCGTGCTCAGTGCACACAATTGGATAAGGCAGCTCTACTCTCGCTCTCAAGTCTTCCGGATTACAAAGAGAGGGGTGGGGTGTTGTTTTGCTTGTGGTGGAAGTTTATATAGTTTATGTCTTTGCCAGAGATGGTGCTATAAAATTTTTGTCTGCTAATAGATTACGGACCCCTCTTCCCAGAAGGTCATTTAGAACTAGAGTTTTGTGATTTGTTAGAAAATAAATGGAGATCATAATCGATTCTTTGTGACAGGCCATACTGCTTGAGAAGAAGAGAGTAACTCCTGGCTATCACAGTTTCAAGCGCCCCTCCTCTTTCATGCCTTTTTCATAACTGACATACTTCAGCTTGCTCTCTATTTAGATGGTCTCTGACCTCATACTTTTTGTTAATTTTTAATTGTTGTTCACTCAATTAGCCAGTCTGCCTTGAACTTAATCTGTAGCCCTATCAGGCCTTGAATTTGTATTCCTCCTGCCCCAGTCTCCAGAATAACTGGGGTTGCAGGCTTGTACCATGGGCCCTGGCTAGTGTCTACATCTTGTTGAGGTCTGCCACTGTCTCAAACCGCTCCTTAAAGTTACTAATACCTACTCAAGGAGCGAATGAGCTACTTCAGCAAGTAAAGGTGCTTGCACACAAAATAAATATGTAATGAACGTTAAAAAAAAAATCAGAAGCTGGAGAAGGTGTTTAGTTAGGGGTGTGTTGCTCTTGCAGAGGACCCAAGCCGGTTCCTAGCACCCAAACTGGGCTGTTAGAATCACACAGGTTGTATAGGTGTGCCCACATCACAAGGGATGGCGCTGGATACAGCATGCGTATAGACAGGCACTCCTGAGCCACCACTTGAGAATGCTGGAACATGGCACACATATGAATGGCATGTTCACACCAGGATGTGATGCTGTGGGACACAGAGTATGTGTGAACATGGATGCCTGCATGACAGCACTGGGACTTGGCTTCTGTGTGTACACAGAATGGTGCTGAGTGAGCACATGCATGTGAACAGGAATGCCCATGTACATACAGGACGGTGCCGGGATACGGCATGTGTGTGCACAGGCATGCTTCTGCTTCTGCAGCAGTGGTACTGGGACACAGCATGTATGTGAATAGGCATGCCAACACCGTGATGTGATGGTGCCGGGGCACAGAACATGGGTGAACAGACATGTCTGTGTGGCTTTGTGATGTTACAGGGACATGGCACTTGTATGACAGAGACGTGGCACAGCCTGGTCACAGCTTGTGTGTCAACACACATGCCCATGCCGCTGTCACAGGATGGCACTGGGAAACCACATGCATGTGAACAGGCATGCACACATCATCGCAGAATGGTGCTAGGACTAAATGGCATTTGTGTAAGCAGTTGTTCCTACATGTCAAGGTGTGGTGTATGAAATTGGTGTATGGGAACATCACCATGTGGCAGCACTGGTGTGGAAAAGTGTGCCTACATTGCCACATGACAGGGCTGAGACATAGCATGATGGACATGGGGGCACACCATACATGTGAGATGTGTCCCTGGAGCTGGTACACTGCTGTGTGTTAACAGGTGTGCCCACATCACCACGGGACAGTGCTAGGATGAAGCCTGCAGGTAGGTATTCCATCACTGCCACTTGACAGAAACGGAACACAGCATTCTTGAGAAATATGATGGTGCTGGGACTTGGCACATGCATGAACCAGCATATTCAGATTACTATGTCATGGCCCTGTGACAGGTTTGCCCATGCCAGTGCACAACGGAGCAGGGACATGGTACATGCCACCATGCAATGGTTTGGGGATATGGTATGCGTGTGAGCATATGTGCCTGTGACACTATATGACTACACTGGAACATGGCTCCTATGTGAGCATGCGCGATCAAGCCATCACGTCATGGTGCTGGGACACAAGCACACATGAGAACACACATGCCCATGCCAATATACTTGTATGCAATAGTATGTGCACATTTACTACTTACTACAACAGCACACATCTGTCTTGGCAAAAACTGATATACTACTACTACAGCATGCTCAGATATGCATGTACTGATACAGCAGAGCACACAGCTGTACCTGTACAGCAATGCACATGTGTGTGCTAGAACATCAGTGCACACTCTGTGGAGTAGATCGGTGCACCACAGTGTGCTTACTAGTACAGCAGAAACTCAGATGTGCTGGTACTGTACCACACATGGACCTACTGGAGTAGCAGTGCACAAAGATTCTCTACTAAAAGGAGATACCATTGCCCTGCATGTCTTAGGGTTTTACTGCTGTGAACACACACCATGAACAAGGCAATTCTTACAAGGACATTATTTAATGGGGCTAGCTTACAGGTTCAGAGGTTCAGTCCAATATCATCAAGGCAAGAGCATGGCAGCATCCAGGCAGGTATGGTGCAGGAGGATGAGAGTTCTTTGGATGAGAGTTTATCCAAAGGCTGCTAGGAGAAGACTGACTCTCACATGGTTAGAAGGAGGGGCTTAAACCCCATGCCTACAGTTACACACTTCCTCCACAAGGCCACATGTCCAAATAATGCCAGTCCCTAGGCCAAGCACATTCAGACCACCACAGTCACAGATGTACTCATGCAGAAACAGAGCAGCACACACTGATGTTTTATTGTCCAGATACTTGTTAGAAAACACGAGTGTCCACAAACAGCAGCCCACATGGTTGTACTAGTGCAGTAGAATACATGGAAATACATGTAAAAGATTGCACATGGATTCATAACTCAGAAGTGATCACGTGTATTTTTTAAAGTATTTTCCATTAATTAATTAATTTATTCACCTTAGATCCCAACATTAATATTCTTATGCAGCAGCACACATGAGTATGGATGCATGAGCACAGCCACACACAGATGTGCTATTTCAGGAAGGCACAGGAGTGGCAGGACTCATGGATTAATGACAGTCAGTACTCGTGGATGTACTGGACAGGAGCACACACGGGTACATTAGTACATCACGGCACACGGCTGCACTAGTAGAGAAGCATGTATGCTACTGCTACTAAGGCACTACACAACGGCATCCTTGAAAACATGGGTACACTACCACTGCGGCATAAACTGAGGGGCATTTACCATAAAGCAGATGGATGGGTATGGACACATGACCAACAGCAGCAGTGCAACCTTTTAGGATAGAGCAGTGCCATGGGGTAGACAAATAAACAGGGAAATTGGAAGGAATGATACAAAGCAACAGTGGTTGTACTGGTGTACTGGAGTGGAAGAGGCCACAGGTTTACTGGGAAAAAGCACAGATGAGATTACAGAGTAGCAGCGGGCCAGGGTGTGGGAGCACCAGTGCAGAAGCAGAGCAGTACGCTGACGTCCTGTGTGCTGTGTCCATGCAGTCTGCACAGGCTAACTAGTAAAGCACGCTCCATGGAAATACAAGTGAAGGAGCACACCCAGATTCAGTATTATAGGAGTGATCATGCATGCTGTGGTAATGCAGTGAACATGCATGTATAAGTACAGCTTTACACATATGTACTAGTACGGAAATGTAACACTACATTACATACCCATGGGTATATGATATTAGCACACCTGAAAGTATTAGAAAGAAGCACACAAAGTATACTAGTCCGTGACCACATTTGAATGTACTATTAGGCAGCGTACAGGCGTCCATTACCGAAGCACTACACAGCAGTGCCTTTGGAAATTTGGATGTACTTTTACTGTAGCACAAAATGATGTGCACTGATACCAAAGCATGTGGATATACCTGTACCGCTTTTCACATGCCTGAACCAGAAGAGCAAAGCATATCTTCTGAGGAATAAAGTTGTGTACTGAGGTGGACAAGTACACAGCGCATGTCCAGCAGAAAGAATGCTTGCACTACTAGTAAACCACATAGAGATGTGATGAACAGCAGTGATCTCAAATCACTAGAAATCAGCACATGTTACAATATTCTAGCAGCGTACCTAGATAGTGAAGTACTAGTGCAAAAGCAATGCAGTGTATGCTGATGTCTTAGTGTGTTCATGTGTTTACTGGTATGTCACGACACACAGGTGACTGTGAACAGCAGTATCCATGTATGTACTAGTGCTGGAGCACACCTGGACTCAATACTATAGGAATGGGGGGGCGGAGGGAGGGAAGGAGGGAGAGAGAGAGAAAAAGAGAGAGGGGGCAAAGAGAGAAAAGACAAAGAGAGAAAGTGACAGAGGAGAGACAAAGAGGGTGGGCAACTAATTAGAAAAGAGAGAGAAGAGAAGGAAAGGAGAAAGTAAACAGAGATGAATAGAGTATAAGATACAGAGAAGAAAGCTAGAGGGGAGAGAAAGAGACAGAGAGGAAAGAGACAGGACAAAGAGTGGGATGAGAGAGGGGGGAAGATTGGGGGGGAGAGACAAAGGGGAGATAGAATAGAGAATGAGAGAGAAGAGAAGGTAGAGAGCTAGGAAGAGAGAGGAGACAAACAGGATAGAGAGAGAAGACAGAGACAGCGATGAGAGAGATTGATGATAGACATGAGTGAGGTGCAAGCAAGATGAGAGAAGATACGGGGGTGGGGGGAGAAAGTGCCGAGAGAGAGAAAAGAGTGAGAGAAGAGAGACGAGTCATAGAGTACACAGGGAGACACAGAAAAGAAAGGGAAAAGAGAGAGCAAGGTGGGAGAGAGAGAGAGAGAGAGAGAGAGAGAGAGAGAGAGAGAGAGAGGGTGGAAGAGAGAGAGGGGAAATAGAGTGGAGAGAGAGGCGAGAGAGCCAGAGACAGAAGAGCAAGAGAGAGAACGAGGGGACAGTGTGGGGAGGCAGTGAGTAGAGAGAGAGGTGGGGAGAAAAGAAAATATAGAGAGAGGAGGAGAAAGTGGGAAATGAAAGAGAGGAGAGAAGAGAGAATGGTGAGGGAGAAGAAAGGAAATGTGGGAAAGAGGAGAGAGAGGGAGGAGAGAGGGAAGATGAGGGGAAGGGAGAGGAGACAGAGTAGAGATAGAAGACAGTAGAGAAGAGCAGAGACAATGGAGAGAGGGCACAGAGAAGTGAGAAAGGAGAGAATGAGACAGTGGGGAGACACCGGAGAGACTATGAGTCAGGCATGTCCGCCATTTTGAACACTACTGAAAAATAAATAACACAAACTAGGTCCCAGTAGGAGAAGTAAGGAAGGCAGAAAACTCTCAGGTGAAATGCATTTCAAATGATAACTGGGCAGAAGGATGAAAATCAAGAGAAAAGGAGAAGGAAAGGGAGGGCAGAGCAGGGAGAGGAGAGCAGGGAGAGGAGACAGGAGAAAGAAATCAGAGTGGGAAGTGAAGTAGAAATTTCTGGTTTCTTTGGCGATTCAGCTGTGTCATGTGTTGTTTTTCTGGAAGCTGTCTTATGAGAGGATGTTTTGCTGAAGTAGACGCTTGAGAGGAGGCATAGTGTGTGGAAAGTCTAAGTAGAACCTAACAGACGGTGAGTGACACGCTTGCATTGGTTTGCCTAGCAACACTTCTGTCTTCGCCGCAGACGTTCTTGCATTGGTACACCTTGAGTCACTTTGCAGGCCTCCACTCATCTTTGCTTGTCGTGAATTCACAGAGAAACACTAAAGAACTTGCGTTCTGGCTGCTTCTTGCTGCTTCCGCAGACTCGTGCCAATTGACCCCTTGCTCCCCTCTCTGTCTCTCTCTACCCTCTATCCTCTGTCTTCTCTCCCTCTGTTCTCTCTCTTCTCTCTGATGCCTTCTCTTTTCTCTCTTTCACTGATCTCTCCTTCTCTTCTTTCTCTCACCTCTTCTTACTCTCCCCTCTCCTTGCTCCCATTGTCTGCTCCTTTCTTTTGCTCTCCTCTCTCTCCTCTCTCCCTCCTCAGTGTCACCTCTCAGTTCTGCTCACTCTTTCCCACTCCCTTCCTCCCTCTTCTGTTCAGTTAAGATTTGATAATGCATATCACCTAAGACACTATTGCCTTTAATGTTCCTCCAATGAGATTTAGTTCCTGTACTCTTACAGCAGTATACAAAACCTTTGCACTGTGATAGTGACTTGTTTTCAAGATACAGTAGGGCAATAGTACTTGGAAGTAACCAATGAAGAATTGATTTGGCTTAAGGCCCATTCCAAGAGGTAGAACTCATAACCGACACAGCTTGGTCATGGACTGGGGAAACCCAAATATTACCGCTCAGCTAAAGGAATTTGCAATGAAATGACTGCTAATGACATTCTGTTTTACTCACCAGTACTTTGCTCAGACATCATAAATACGTTTCTTCTTGCAGCGTTTAGGAACAAATACAGAGACCACACACAGACACTGTGCAGAGAGTGAGAGCCTTTGGAATACAAATAGGATATCTCCATCAGATCCCTCCTCCTGCAGGAGAGTCTGCAGAAGGAGGAGGAGGAGGGAGGAGGAGGAGGAGAGGAGGAGGAAGAGAAGAGGAGGAGGAAAGGAGGAGGAGGAGGAAAAGAGGAGGAGGAGAGGAGGAGGAGAAGAGGAGGAAGGAGGAGTAGGAGAGGAGGAGGAGGGAGGAAGAGGGAGGAGTAGGAGAGGAGGAGTAGGAGGAGAGGAGGAGGAGGAGAGGAGGAGGAGAGAAGGAGGAGAGGAGGAATAGGAGGAGGGAGGAGGAGGAGAGGAGGAGGAAAAGAGGAGGAGGAGAGGAGGAGGAGGAGAAGAGGAGGAGCAGGGAGGAGTAGGAGAGGAGGAGGAGGGAGGAAGAGGGAGGAGTAGGAGAGGAGGAGTAGGAGGAGGGAGGAGGAGGAGGGGAGGAGGAGGAGAGGAGGAGGAAAAGAGGAGGAGGAGAGGAGGAGGAGGAGAAGAGGAGGAGCAGGGAGGAGTAGGAGAGGAGGAGGAGAGGAGGAGGAGAAGAGGAGGAGGAAGAGAGGAGGAGGGAGGAGGAGGAGAGGAGGAGGAGAAGAGGAGGAGGAGGAGAGGAGGAGGAGGAAGAGAGGAGGAGGAGGAAGAGAGGAGGAGGGAGGAGGAAGAGAGGAGGAGGAGGAAGAGAGGAGGAGGAGGAGGAGGAGAGGAGGAGTAGGAGAGGAGGAGGAGGAGAGGAGGAGGAGGAGAGGAGGAGGAGGAGGAAAAAGAAAAAGAAGAAGAAAGAGTATAAGAGTCAGAGGGGATGGAGGACACCAAGGAATCAAGGCTTCCTAGACACACAATAGGACTGTGGCAGCAGGCACTGGGGCTGCGGGGGTCTGGATCCAATGGGGCCCCTGTGATGACTTGACAAATGGAAGCCTCTTTCTCACACCCTGGTCTCTTGGTTTTCTCTCTTCTGTCCTGTTTTTTCTTTTCTCTCTTACCCCTCCTCCCATTTCCTTTCCTTCCCCACCTTCCTCAATCTCCTTTAATCTCTCTCCTCTTCCACCCCATTCTCTCCTCCATTTCTCACACTCACTTTTCCTCTCTCTTCTCCCTACACTCCTCTCTCCTAGCTTGCGCTCTCTCCATTTTCCTTTTTCCTCTCCTTGCCAGCTTTCTCTCACTGTGCTGCACTGTGTGACCTTTTGTCCCATGTCTCTCATCTCTCTCCCCCCACCCTCTCCTATGTCCCTGTTCTCTCTCCTGTCTCCCTTCCCCCTCCTCCATATATACCCTCTTCTGTCTTCACTCTCTGCCTTAGCCCTCACTCTCTCCACCCCTTCAGTTACTCTTTCTTTAATCTCATTTTCTGCCCTCTCTCTCCTTTCCCCACTCTCCTCGCTCTCTCCTGTCTCCCTCATCTTTCTTGTCTGTCCCCTCTCTTCTTCCTCCTTTTCATTCTTATTTCCCCTTCGTCCCCCTCTTCCTTCTTCCTCTCCTGTCACTCTCTGCTCCCCATTCTTTCCCACATTCCCCTGCCCTCTTTCTGTCCTCCACTTCCTCCATCCCCCCTCTCTCATCTTGTTCCTTCGCTCCCCTTTCCCACACATCTCTCTTCTCTCTTTCAAACCTCTCTTCTTTTTCCCATTTGCCCCATGTTTTCTCTTTTCCTTTTTTGCTCTGTCCTGTTTCTCTCTTAACTCTCTTTCTTTGCTACCTCTTCTCTGTCAGTCGCTCTCCTCTTTCTCCCTGTTCCTTTGTTTTCTCCCCCTTTTCTGTTTTCTCTCCCCTTTCCACAATGTCCTTCTGTTCATTCTCCTCTCTCATGTGTCCCCACTAGACTCTAGTCTCCTCCCCCTCTCTTCTCTTTCTCTCTGCTCTCAAATCTCTCCCTTTTCCTTCTTTCTCGCACATGCTCTCCATTTTACCTCCTCTCTCTCCTCCCTCTCCATTACCTCCCCTCTTTCTCCTCTCTCCCTGCTCCTTATACCTGCTCTCCCATCTCTTTTCCGCTATCTCCTCTCACTCCCCTCTAGTCTTTCTTTTCTCTTTTTCTCTCTTCTATTTGTCTTCTCTCTTTATTCTCTCTCCTCTATTTTTCCTCTTCTCTCTCAGCTCTTACTCATCTCTCTTGATTCTCTCCCCTCTCCTTTCTCCTCTTTCTTTCCCATCTCCCTCCCTCTCTCTGTATTCTCTCTCCCCCCTCTGCTGACTCCTTACATCTCTCCCCCCACTCTCCTCTCATTCCTCTCCTTTTTCTACTCTCTGATCTACCTCTCTCCACCTCTCCCTCTCCCCTCCTATTTCTACTCTCTCTCTCCCTCTCCCGCTCTTGCTCTCTGCTCCTGCTCTGTTCTAGCTCCTCTCTCTCTCTCTCTCTCTCTCTCTCTCTCTCTCTCTCTGTTCTCTGTTCTTACTCTCACCCCTCTATCATCCCTTCCCTTCCCTCACTCACTTCTACCTTGTTCTCTACAATCTGCTTCTTGGCTCTCTCTCTTTTCCCTATCTACCATTCTATCCTCACTCTCTCCCCTCCCTGCTCTCCTTCCCACCCAGAACTCTCTGCTCTCTCTCACACTCTTCCTCCCCTGCCCCCTTTACCTCTCTCACTCTTGCATGCCTCTCTCCTCTCCCTCTCACTGTGCAAACCCTCACTCTGCTCGTTCCAATTCTCTTTCCTCTTTTATCTTGTCTCGCACACACTCTATCTCCTTTCTCCCTGCTCTCCCCACCATCTCCACCCTTTCCCCTCCCCTTTCCTCTCTGTGGACTCTATCTCTGCACACTCCTCTCCTGCCTCTGCCTTACCTTCCTCTCTTCTGTCTTACTCACCTCTCTTTCACCATCTCCTCTCTCCTTCCCCATCTCTCTCACTTTTTCCTATTCCTCTCTCGTTTCACTTTCTGCATTCTCCCTGTCTTCTTACCTCTCCTGCTCCCCCTCTCACCTTTCTCTCCTGTCTCTTCCCCAGGCCCCTCTCTCCCACACTCTCCCCGTTCTCCCGCTCTCTATTGCCTCTCATTCCTATAGCGCTCCCTCCTACTCCTCACTCTACCCAACCTCTCTCTTCCTCCAACCTCTCATCTGTCCCAGTTTCTCCACTCTCTCTCTTATCTGTTCTCTTACTCTGCTCTCCTTTCTCTCCTCTCTCCCCCCACTCTCTGTGATCTTTTCCTCTCTCCCTCTTTCCACTTTCCTTTCTCACTGCTCAGTCTCTCCCCAAACTCTCTCTCCCTCCTCTCTTCCTCATGTCTCCTCTCTCTCTTCTTATGCTTTCTCCCCTCTTCTCTCCAGACTCTTTGGCATCAGACTCACCCCTCTCTATGTTCTCCCTCTCTCTCTCTCTCTCTCTCTCTCTCTCTCTCTCTCTCTCTCTCCATCCACCCATGTCTCCTACCCCTCTCTCCTGTCATTTATTGCACCTCCTCTTTCTTCTCTCATACCACTCCTCTCTCCATGCTCTCCTCTAAGTGTTCCCTCTCCCTGCTCTCCTCTTTCTCTCCTCCCACATCACTCCTCTGTCTCTCTTCTCTCTACCTCCTGTTCGTATTCTCTTTCACCCTTTCACCCATGTCCTGCTCCCTTCTCTCTGCCCTCTCTCTTCTCACACAAACCCCTCACACTTTTCTATCTGTGCCCCCTCTCCTCCTGTCCACTCTCCACTCTTTTCCCTTTCCCTCCCATTGCTCTCCCCTCTCTATCTCCCTCCCTCTCTCTCCCCTTGTATTCTCTCTCTCTCTCTCTCTCTCTCTCTCTCTCTCTCTCCTCCCTCCCTCCCTCCCTCCCTCCCTCCCTCCCTCCCTCCCTCCCTTCCTCCCATGGTCATTCTCTCCAATCCACTGTCTCTACTCTCTGTTGTGTCTATCTCCTCTGTCTTCCTTTTCCCTTTCTCTGCTGTCTTCTCCTGGCATCACTTTCTCAGATCTTCTCTCCTTTAATTGTATTTTTTACTTATTCCCTGTACATTGCACTCACTGCTCCCCTGTCACCCCTCCCACAATTCACTCCCCTCCCCTCTCTCTTCTCCTCTGAGTGGGTGGGGGCTCCCCTGGTATCCCTTCATCCTGGCACTTCAAGTTTCTTCCAGGGTAGGCACTTCTTCTCCCACTGAGGCCAGACAAGGCAGCCCAGCTAGGAGAACATATCCCATATACGGGCAACAGCTTTGGGGATAGTCCCCACTCTGTTCCAGTTGTTCAGGACCCACATGAAGGTCAAGCCGCACATCTGCTACATGTCCAGCCCCTGTATGTTCTTAGGTTGATGGTTCAGACTCTGAGAGCCCCAAGGGTCCAGGCTAGTTGATTGTTAGGTCTTCCTGTGGAGTTCCTGTCCCTTAGTGGCTGTAATCCTGCCTCTTCTTCCTTGAGCTCCATCCACTGTTCGGCTTTGGGTGTCTGCATGTGTCTGAGCCAGCTGACGGCTGGAGCCTCTCAGAGGACAGCATGCTCCTGTCTGCAGCATAGCAGGATCATTAATAGTGTTAAGTCTCAGGTTGGGCCAGTTGTTGGTTGGCTATTCCCTCAGTCTCTGCTCTGCCTCCATTTCTTGTAGAGAGTTTACATTTTGGTTTGAAGGTTTTGTGGATTCCTTGGTGTCTCTTATTGCTCCACTGGGGCTCCTGCCTGGCTTCAGTAGGTGACCTCTTCAGGTTCCACATCCCCAGTGTAGTACATCACAGCTAAGGTCACCCCCATTGATTCTTGGGCACCTGCCTAATCCCAGGTCTCTGTCTCATCCTGGAGATGCCCCCCACCTCCTCACCCCTGTCAGTTGCAGATTTCCATTCGTTTTCATGGCCATCTAGCCATCTCTCTTGTCCTTCCCCATACCTGATCCTGAACACTCCCCATTCCCCTCCCCATTCTCCTATTTCCTAGTTCCTAGTCCCATCTGTCTCTTATAGTCATTTTACTCCCCCTTCTAAGTGAGATTCAAGTTTCCTCATTTGGGCATTCCCTCTTGTTTAGTTTCTTTGGGTCTGTGGAGCGTAACATGGCGCCTGTATTTTATGGCTAATATCCACCTATAAGTGAGTGCACACCAGGCATGTCCTTTTGAAACTGGGTTGCCTCACTCAGGGTGATATTCTCAAGTTCCATCCATTTGCCTTCATACTTCATGATGCCGTTTTTTCCCCCCAGTGGACAAAGGCTTGTTTTATTTTAATGCCTGATCCATGGGAGGCCACAGCCAGGCCACTATGCACAGACATGAGGGAAGTTTTATTTCTTGGTCTCTTCCTCCTTGGACAGAGTCTTGATGATCTCCTCCTTCTTGGCCTGGAGGCGCTCCTCAGCCTGGTCAGCCAGTAGCTTCTGTGGACCTTGTCTGCCTTCAGTTTGTGGATCTGCTCCATGAGAATCCGCTTGATTTGAATACATTCCCTTTGACCTTCAGGGACAGGCTGTGATACATATGGCAATCAATCTTCTTCGATTCCCGGTATCTCCTGAGAAGCTGGTGCAGGATTCTCATCTTCTCATCCAGGTCACCTTCTCGGGCATCCGAGCGTTGGCAGTGCCCTTCCTCTTCTTCTTCTTCTTCTTTTTTTTTTTTCCGGAGCTGGGGACCGAACCCAGGGCCTTGTGCTTGTTAGGCAAGCGCTCTACCACTGAGCTAAATCCCCAACCCGCCCTTTCTCTTCTCTATGCCCATATGCCTGCCCTCCCGTCGAACCAAGGTGTTTTTCTGGCAGTGAGCCTGGGAATGACCATCACAGGCTTACGGATGATCAGCCCATCTTTGATCAAGTTCCTGATCTGCTGACGGGAGTTGGCATTGGCGATTTTGTTGGTCTTATTGGAGTCCAACCAGATCTTCTTTTTACCACAGCAGAGGACACTAGAGGCAAACCTCTTCTGTAGCCTGAGCATACTCAAGGCTGCAGATGCAGCAGCAAACCGGAGATGTCTTGGCTTTTAATAGCTGAGTAGTATTCCATTGTATAGATGTAACACATTTTCTTTATCCATTTTTCAGTTGAGGGACATCTAGGTTGTTTCCGGTTTCTGGGTATTATGAATAAAGCTGCTATGAACATAGTCTTTGTGAGATGTTGGAGCATCTGTTGGATATATGCCCAGGGATGGTATAGCTGGGTCTTGAGGTAGAACTATTCCCAGTTTTCTGAGAAACTGCCAAAATGATTTCTAAAGTGGTTGTACAACTTTGCATTCCCTCTCTCTCCTTCTTTACCCCAACTTGCTTTCTTCTTTCTTAGACCTAACACTCCATCTAAGGCTAATCCCCTAATTCTAACTCAATTTATTGCTAAACCTCACCCTAACCTTAATCCCCTAACCTTTTACCTCTAACCCTAACCTTAGTCCCCTAACCAAGACCCTAGCCCCTAACCCCTATTCCCAACCCTAACCTACTAAAACTAATCCTCTAACTTTAACTTTAACCTTATAACTCTAACCTCAACACTCCAGCCATCTAACCCAAACTCTAACCATCTAACCTTAACCCTAACACTATAACTCTAATCTCAGCAACTAACCATTTAACCCAAACTTTAATGCTTAGTCAAACCCTAATCTGTCTAATTCTAACCCCATCTCTAAACTTCTAATCAATCCCTAATGCCATATCTAACACTACTACCTCTCAAAGTCTAACCCTAACATTCTACCTCCAGTACTAAACCTAACCCTTGCGCTAACCCTACCACAAACCTCTAACACTAACCCTAAGTCTAACTCAGTCTAACTTCTAACCCTGACCCTCCAGGTCTAACCCTAACCCTAGAACAGTAGCCCTCTAACACTAACCTTCTAACCCTAACCTCTAACCCTAACCACCTAACTCTGACCCTGTAACCCCAAGCCCTAATGTGACTCTTAACCCCAATATAAGCCCAGTATTAACTCTTCTAACAGGGCCACTAGATGGGGACATAGCCCTACACACAGGCTAGGGGCTGGCACTGGGAGGAAAGCACTCGCCTCAGAAACAAGATGGACTGAGTTCAGACCAACAGAAAACCCTATCACCAAAGTGCTAGACTTAGAAAATATGAGTCAGGGGGCAGAGAGGCAGGAGGCAGTACGAAGCCACCCAAGATACAGCACCCTTCCAGGATCAACAAGTCTCTGGAATAGAGAAAAGTGAAGAAAATTGGGACACAGAGCCAACAGCAAAGACAGGAACAGACATATTTGTAATCCCAGCATCTCCATGGACCCACAGAGGTGAAGATAGATGAATCCCTTTCTGAGACAGATAGTGGAAAATCACCAGGATCCAGCCTCAAATAATGTCGGATTGAAGACTGATATCTGCAGATGTCTAGCATGCAACTGTAATCACACAAAGAAGATGCACATACACACATAATACAAAGAGGAATTTAAAAAATTATGTCTTCACGTGACTCTTTAGGAGATATGGGAGTCATAGCCCACCAAGTGACCTCTGTATGTCCTCCTGCTAGGACTAGTTATGCTTCAGAAGGGCACTCAACATAAAGAGACATATAGCATCACAGTACTAGACAAAATATGTGAGGGAAGCATTACAAGGTAAGCTGAGGGTAACTCTGAGATACGACACCCTTCTAGGGTCAATGATTCTCTAAAATAGAGAAAATAAAGAAACTTGGAATACAGATCAGGGAACCACAAGACGAGTGGATCTACCCAGAAATAAAGGTGCTCTGAGACAGCAGAGATGAGAACATTTCTTTTAAGCACGACCAGTGAAAATATGACTTCCCCAACACAAAGCCAGTCCTTATCTCAGGATAAGGGGCTCTCAGAGGTTGTATCTAGCTTTTGAAATTTCAGGTTCCTTGGAGACATGCTGGTTCAAAAATAAAAGGCTCAGATGGCTTTCAGATAATCTGCGATAGTCACCCAACAAGAAGGAGGCAGATATCACTGGGAATACAGGTCTAAAGGTTACACTCTAGGAAACAGGTCTGCTACAGAGGAGTGAGGAGGACTCTGGCTACTCAGATGATTTTCAAAGAGGACTGACATAGAGGAGGACTTAGTTCATTCAAATCCCTGTTAAAGGACCCCGTTTTGTGACTGTTTCCCATCAAACAGACAATGTATCATGAAAGCTATAAATTTCACAGCCATCTGCCTACCACATGAGCCATTTGACACTCATATCCCACAAGCACACAGAGATTGAAGGAGCACCTCAGATAGTACTTAAGATATAGACATCTCTCAATCTATCACCATTAAGAAGAGCCCCAAGTCAACACTGAAGAGAACTCTTTGACCTTAAAGAGCACTGAATGACCAGGATCAATATCCTAATAACAATATTCCAATAACAATTCACAGAGACCTCCAATACATTTCAAGTCATTACTGCCTGAATGTTCTTCACAAAAGATGCACACACACATGCCAGTAAATATTAAGATATCCCCAGGGAAGAGAGGTGAGCCTCGACTTTTACATCATATAATGCCATCAGGACCAATGCCAACCTACCAACCAGACGCTGCTGAACACAGAACTGGGGAGAGAGATGAGCATCATCTGCTACCAAAACAGCCCCTGCACACCCACATCCTGCCACGTGACTGTGGGACACACTCTACCTGCTCCCCCCTGTAAAAGTCCAGACTCCACTCCAAACTCCAAAGTGTAGCACCTATCTTCAACATATACACATGTATATGAACATGTTTGTGAACATACACATGTATGTGAGTGCTACATGTTCCTGAAACACATTTATAACACCTGCTACTAGCTACAGACAAACCCTACTTAGCCTGGGTATTCACTCACCTGACATGGTTATAAGCGTGTACACACAAATCACATGCACCTGTTACAAACATTTATAACATGTTGTCTCTGTGCACACAATAGAAACATGATAAACACAGACTACATAGTCACCGGGTACCTGAAAACTCTCCCAAGTACTAACCTGAGCGTAACTCAGCCAAAAGCTATCCCACGTCAGCAGCAACAGCAGCAGCTGCAGCCGCTGCAGCAAAGCCAAGCCTGGTGCAGCCTCAGTGAGGCTGGGACATTAGCCATTATCCCCATTTTTATAGATGACAAAAAGCAGATGCAAAGAAATTAAATAATTTGCCAGTCAGACAATAAATGTTTGAGATGGCATTGCGTCAAGATGGCCACATGCCTCCAGCGTATGTGTTACTCAATTATGGTCCTGAGCTTTGCTTACAGGATGTGATTCTCTACAAACAGTAGCAGTACACACATATGGCAGGCAGCCTGCTCTCTCCACACCAGAACAAGCAGGGACAGCATCAAATGGTCACTAGCTTCTCACTAAAGCAGGGCACAGATTTTGGCTTGTGCAGTTGCCCTGTTCCTACCCAAAGGAGTTTAGCTCTCTTCTGTGTGTATAGCAGAGGGGCAGCCTCACCAAACTTCAAATGCTTTCTCTGCCTGACCTAGAAGCTCAGATGGGCAAGGTTCCTGCCTTTTCTCGGTGGGATCACCCTCTGGTTGACTGTAAGGCAGAAAGCTTCTCCCATTCTCCACACACAGGATCACCAAGTCAAACATCAAAGTCCACGGCAAACACCACCTCTGCTAGCGTGGGAGCCAAAGAATGAGATTCTGACACTTCACTGAGCCACCACTCCGATATACCTGCTGAGTAGGACGCTCCAACAACACCATTTTTTATCTATAACTTTTCTCTTCTATCACATTCTGGTTACCTGAAGATTTCCTTATTTTATTTTTGTCTACGTGTCCATGGCTCAGTGTATGTCATGTACCACATGGATAGCGGTGCCCTCAGAGGCCAGGGGACTCACGGCCTCTTAGTTAGAGGTGTTAGTTGTGAGCAAGCAGGTGTGAGTGCTCAGAATCAAACCTGGGTCTTCTACAAAAGCAACACGTGGTTCTAACATGAACTAATCTCTCCCACCTCTAAAAAAGTGTCTTGTCTCTCAGTGACCTCAAGAAAGAACATGTCCTCTAGAGACATATCCAGATCCTGTTTGATTTTTACTGCTGCCTTGTGTCCCTCCGGACTCTCTATGATTAGTGAGCAGCTGTTGAGGTTTGGTTTATGCTGTGTATGTTAATGCTAAATTCTACACCCAAAGGTCTAGGTCTATAAGTGACTTCTCACGTTCACAAGCTCTTGTTTTGCAAACCTTATTCCTTGATATAAAACTATCGATTAAATAAAATTGGCTACAGCCAATTACTGGAGGGATTAGAGGTAGGTGAGTTTGGAGTGACCTGGTTGGAGGAGAGACCCCTGGAAGGAGAAAAAAAGGAGAGGAAGCCGCCATGAGGGGAGATGGATAAAGAGTGCATGGCCAGTAGAAACAGCAAGTATCTGGGGTACACAGCTGGGGAGGCAGCCAGATCTGCAGTTAGAAGAGTAGATTAGGGGTTCCTCCCCAGTAATTATCAAAGCCAAATGAAATAACCATAGTCTGAGTTTCATTTATTTGTAAGGTAGTCAGGGAAAAGCCTAAATTGCTTTTACTGCTGGCAGTTCTAGAGAGATGGCTCAGCATTTAAGATCAAACACTGTTCTTCCAGAGAAACTGAGTTTGACTCCCAGCACCTACATTAGGCAGACCATAACCCTGTAACTCCAATTCCAGGGGATCCAACTCCAGCTCTGCCCTTTGCAGTCACCTGCGCTCACATGAATGTATCTACACACAGACACACAATTAAAGTATTTTTATAAAATATTGTCTTACAAAAATTTTTACAAAATATTTATTACAAAATAACAATTAATAATAATAAATAATATGTACAGCAGAAATTAGGTGAGGAGGAGAGAAAGGGACTGAGAGGATATGTGAGGAAATTATATCTGAAAACTTTCAATTTTCAATAATATCTTTTATTATTAATATAGGTAAGCAAGAACCTCAAAGAATTCCAACATAAAACTTAGACCTACTCTGATATCCTTTAAATCAAAGCTTGAATTGGGACTTGCTGTTTGGCTCAGGCTAGACAAAATCTTACAGTGGTTTTTGCTTAAGCTTCCCAGTGCTTGGGACACGAGCTTATGTTATCATGCCCAGGTTAGGAGTGAATCTTGAGAGGAGACTGTTACACAGGCAGAGAGAATCAGTAGGTGAGTGAGGGGATCTGCCACTACGGACTTCAGAGACCAGAAGACAGAATGGGCACTCATTAGACCACTCTTCAGACACTGCCTGGGACTTTCAGGCATTTTGTCTTGATTGGAAAGAAAGAAAGAAAGAAAGAAAGAAAGAAAGAAAGAAAGAAAGAAAGAAAGAAAGAAAGGAAGGAAGGAAGGAAGGAAGGAAGGGAGGAAGGGAGGAAGAAAGAAAGGGAGGGAGGAAGGAAGGAAGGAAGAAAAGAAACAAAGAAAACCAAAGTATACTGATCTTGGTAAACTGAAATTTACACTCAACAGTAATCTAAAGTCTTTCCAAAAACAAAATCACTGTCACTAGTCAGGGGAAATGGGACAAACGTTGCTAAACACTCTGAACACCAACCTTTAGAAGCTAGGTCTGACCTATGACCCTCCAGGCAGTCTGTGCAGTACTGTGCTTATTAATAGCCAACTCCAGTCCGTCAACGGCTTAACCCATTACAGAGAATTACAGAGACAGCTACTTAGCTTCACATCTGCATAAATAAAAGATAAAGTGAAGGATACAGAATGTCGGATTGCAGACGTTGACACCTTGGTGCACTTTAAATCCTGGATAGAGGGCACAAGACAAATTCTTTATTCTGAAATCATGTTCTCCACAAACTGTTTACTAACAGTTTCCGTTTCATCTAAAGATCCAAAAGGGTCCTCACCCACAGTACAAAGCAATCAAGTGCCAGCAGAAGGTGAGCATTAACAAGCGCCCACGCACCACTCCTGCAGCCTGCATTTTATTCATCAAGCAGCACACACTCAAGAAGCTTAATGACTGTTCAAACAGCTCATGGCAGGAGCCAGCCATCCTGTCGGTGTTTCAGGTGCAGCTTCAGCGGGCTGGATTCTTCCAGCCAGGGCCTCAGTTATGCCCCAAGCACCCGAATGCAGACACAAGTGGCTGCATTGCTGGGTGACTGACTATAAAGAAGATACACCAAAAGGTAGGACATGAAGTTTGGGAGGGTGTGTATTGTGGTCATTTGGAGGAAATTAGACAGAGTAAATGGGTAGAGACATGATAATGTCTACTTTGTTGTTCATATGTATGAAATGATGATGTAGCACAACCAGCTAGGCCATAGATAGCATGTGTTCTCTCTCTCTCTCTCTCTCTCTCTCTCTCTCTCTCTCTCTCTCTCTTGCGTGTGCATGTGCGCGCGTGCGCATGTGCACACACACACACACACACACACACACACACACACACCCCTCTTCCTGTTATCTTTCACTCTGGAAGAAAGTAGAAGGCCATTTAAGGATGTCTATGAAGAGATCCATATGGTAAGAAACTGAGATCAGTTGATCATCAAGAAATAGGAGATTCTTTTCCCAGCTATCTGAGGAAAATGTCTTAGAATGGATTCTCCAGTCCCAGCCAAACCTAGACAAGTTTGGAATGGCCCCATTGGTCATCAGAAATCTGAGTCACTGGAAAACCCTTTATTTATGGAAAGTATGTGATAATGAGTGTTGTTTGAGCTGGTCAGTTATAGGAGTGATCTCTCATGTTTCACTGGATAACTAATAAAAATAAATTTACTAGTAATCTCATATAATGTACATTGGGCAATTTCTAAAATCCATGTTTCTGGCCTATGTTATGAGCTTCTCAAAGTACTGAATTTATAAAACATGAGTCATCTCAGCATCATTAAAATATTTTGATTAAATATAGGACAACATAACCTTGATAATACTGTAGAGTGTGTTGATTAAATAATGCAAACATTATTTTTTTTTTTTCGGAGCTGGGGACCGAACCCAGGGCCTTGCGCTTGCTACGCAAGTGCTCTACCACTGAGCCAAATCTCCAACCCCTTATGCAAACATTATTATCCAGAAAGACTTTATTGCCATGACTGTCTATAATTGGGTCTGCTGTATTAATTTCACTTTTCCTAAAATAATTGTTTTCTTAGGAAAAATGCCCAAGCTTTTTAAAGCAACTAGAATATGCAAGTAAAAGATAAAAATCTTGCTTACCCACACCCAGATATAACCATAACATTTTGGTGCCTACCATTTTATTGTATTTTGAGTAATATATCATTAAAATGTGAGATTGTATGGTAGATACTTAACATAAAATTCTAATACCAGTTAGTATTCATTTTATTATGATCTTTTATGTTCTAATATTGCCTTCGCCACAGTAGATAAAGTTAATGGTACACTTTCACAGCAGCTTGTGCTAGACAACTAAACACAGAAAGCATTCACTCCCACCCCATCCAAACACTAGGTTCGTCTTTCTAAAATACCACTAAGGCCACATCGTTCTACTCTCAAGAAAACCTCTGTGTAATCCATTTTACCCATCTTTCCTGTGAGACCTGGCTCTAGTTCCATCAGCCCCTGTTTCTTTCATTTCCCGACAAATCCTTCATCCTTACAGTACACATCAATGTTTTCCAGAAATAAGGAAATAAAATGCTAGCCTACAACATAATAACATGTCCTCTGATTATTTTACTGTCACTCCTCTTTTTTAAAAACCGCTTTACCTTGCTCATTTTGCTACCTAGCTTGGTGCCACATTCTTTGTTTGGCCTGGAAATTTTCTTCCAGATAATTAAACTTGGTTCACTCCTTTGCTTCATTCAACCCCCAGGTCAAAGGCCAGTTCTTCAGAGAGGATGATTTTCTAGAACAACTAACTTATAAAGGCTACATTACTGCTCTTTTTAAAAAAAAGTATCATTTGACATTACCTTATATTCGCTCCATTATTTGACACTTTGTGTATGCATGTGTATAACGTCTGCTGTTTGTCTCTTTAAACATTTGTCTAGCTTATTTTACATTGTATCTTAGTGGCTTAACACAGTATCTGGAGCAGGGGGCATGGAAGTGACTCATGATATAAAAGCACTTGCTGTGCAAGAGGGAGGACAAGGGTTTGGATTGCCAGGGCTCAAATAAAGTCCAGGTAGATGTGGAGGCTGCCTGCAATCCATAGGCAGAGGCTTGGTATTCCTCGGGCAAGATGGCTAGCTAGACTATCTGCAATTGGCAAGCTCCAGTTTTAGCAAGAGGCCACACTTCAATAAGTAAAATGATATCAACTGAGTAAGACAGCCAATGACAACTCTGGACTTCTATATGCATGTGCAAATATGTCTACATACAAGAACATGCTCACCATATCACATACATCTGTCCTAAGTGTCTGTCCTAAGACAGGTGATCAATATGTTTATTTTAATTGATGATCTGTATTGATTCGCTTAATGATTGGTAAGTTAACAATGACTTGTTAACAATAGCTAGGTAGCTTTTCTCATTGTTGGCAAGTATGTCCTAAGCACATGAATCGTATATAAGCTCTATATGTCTATAGGGAACACATGTTTTATTTTGTATAAGACTGACATTTAATGTTTTGTTTCCGTCTAAGACTGGGTTTTACCCTGTAATCTGGGGTGGTTGGGAATTCCTGGCAATCATCCTGTCCAGCCTCCTAAGCGCTGAGCCACCATGCCAGGCCAAGGTTGCCACTTTAACTAATGAAAGGTGACTGTTCTTATAAGATATTTTCATTACTGGAAGACATCTTGTATGTGATTATTCACCTGTTTCCTTTTTAGATTGTCTCTTCATATCCTTTGATCATATTTATTGTGATTTAGTGTCATTCACTGGCCAAATCTCTTTATTGAGTATTGCTTCATTGTCTAAATTATTCTAAAGTACCATTTTCCAGCTTGTCATTTATCTTTTCATGTTGGCTACAATTATTTTTAATTTTTCAAGTGTAAAATTTACAGTTAAATTAATTATATCTCTTCCAATTCCTAATGGCTTCTAAATTTGCCCTTGGGTTAGAAAGTCTTCTAATTCACTGCATAAAAAGAACCAACTATTCCCTTCCAATTTTTTTAAACAAGGAAGAGTATAGTGCATTACAACTATACTTTGAGAGTAATGATTTCTGTTTTTGTTTTCCCCTTGTCTAGCTCCTGAGGTATAATTCACTCTTACTCCACTTTCAAGGAAGGGAAGTTGAGAAGTTCAACACTTCTGTATTAAAACTCCTTCTCCCTTCGTCTCTTCATACTCCTTAAAACATACCATCAAACATACAGAAACTGCTGGGCTCGAGAGCCAAGTTCGGGAAAAGAAATTCTTTTATTGCCATGTCTAGTAGCGCTTTGATATTAGCACACAAGAAATACTAGATCAAGAGATCCCCCACATTTTGCCAACATAACCGAATTCAAGAAATGTCAAGTTGCCCGAAATGTTGATTATCCCTTTAAACGAAGGTTCATGGCTTTTGAAGGGAACACGTCAGAGTTCTCTTCTGAACGTCCTTACATTCTAGCATTCAGTTGGGGAGAAGGCTCGGGAAGAAGCCATGCAAAACTCAGACAGATCTGACCAGAGCCACCCAGCCTCAAGACCTCAAGAAATTAATAAAAACAGGTAGTGGGGGGAATCAACAGAAGTTGTAACGGGGCGGTAGTGTTCAAGGACAACACTGTGATTTCCGTTATCCAAGTTGATACATCAGAAAAAAGAAAACTGTTTTGAGTTGCCTTAGAAAAGTTAAACATTTGATTCCTGTGTGGTTGAGGGCAGTATGTAGTCCACATGAGGGTGTTTTTGATTTGAACTTTGCTAATGCCTGCTGTGGTGGCCCACACAGCTGGAGACAAAGCCAGGCTGAAGGCTACTCGCCCTCACACAGGGTTCCCTGGGGAAGGGAGAGCACCTGGGTGAGGGGACTCAGCGTGTTGCAACAGGCCGAGGTCATTTTGGCTGCTGCACCGCTCCGAGCATCCCTGCAAGCAGAGGACGTACCTTGCATCTCCTGGGACCAGGCCCAGCAAGCATCCTTCCCCTTCCATCCTAAGCCGCGTCTCCCTAGCAACCAATTTGGGAAGAAGCGCCTATAGGTGGAGTCACGTGTGCCTAGGACTTCCGGGTTCTAGCAGTGACTTCCGGTTGTCAGTCTCCAGACGTGCAGCGGCTGCGGCGGGGACGCGGTGGAGGCCTGGGCTCAGTGGGCCGGCCTCTCTCGTCCTCGTCCGCCCGTTCGAGATGCATCCGCGGCGCCCTGAGGGCTTCGACGGCTTGGGCTACCGGGGAGGCGTGCGGGACGATCCGGCTTTCGGCGGCCCCTTCCATGCGCGCTCCTTCGGTTCAGGGACGGAACTGGGCCACTGGGTGACAACACCCCCGGACATCCCGGGCAGCCGCAACCTGCACTGGGGCGAGAAAAGCCCTTCGTACGGTGTGCCGTCCGCGCCCCCGACGCTCGAGGGCCCCGCGGAGGAGCCCTTTCCCGGCGGCGGCGACGGCCCGCGGCCGGGACGGAGCAGCGGTGAGGGTGCCGGGCCAGGCCGGGCGGGTGGGCCGGCGGAGTCCGGAAGCGCGCGCAAGGCCCGCCTTGGTTCTTGCACACGCAACCACACCCTCTGCCCTCCTTTCGTCCTCTGCCCTGAAGGGAGCCTCCTCCGCACGCGATTTGTGCTCGGGGAATCACCGCACTGGGTGACTTCTCCGTAGCCTAGGATGCATGGGTAGGAGAGTTTAGGAGCCCAGGAACGTTACCACTGGTGGCCTGAAGCAGCAAAGAAAGATTATTTACTGTCGTCAGAATTACTTTGGCAGGTGGATTTTCTTGATTTAGTTAATTGACTCAGTGTTTTGGAAAGACGCCTTTTAGTCTAGGCAGATAGGGGTTGAAGCTTGTCTCTGCCAATCATAAATTTATTTTTAACCCTGGTTCCTCTTTTTTCATCTCTTTAAGACTTGCCTTGTGACTGATTATTTCTATGAGAGCTAAATAAAATGAATAACGAAATAATGTAAACATGCACAGTAGGATAATTAATCTCCTTCACGTACCCTTTTTAACCATGGGAGTTCTGATTCTAGTTCCAAATCCACGGCTCTGTGAAGTTTTTCCTTCTCCTGATCTAAAACTTCCACTTAATTGTTAGAAACACTCATATAACTTGACTTTGTAAGCAATTACTCTTTGTGGAATGTCATAGAGCTTCAGTTGCAACTACATATTTGGTTTAAACTATGTATGTTTAAGATCTGTTTTCTTAAAATGCAAATACCTGACTCTTTTCTGGGAATAACAGATTGTATCATTAAGTATTAAGCATTCTATAAATAATCGTGGTACTTATTCCTCAGTTTTTATGGAAGCTGTTAGCAAGCAAGTGACTATAAGTTTGCCAACAAGGAGAGCCTCACATAATTAACAGCATTAAGCCTTCCTAAAAGGTCACAATTTCTCTAGTATTTGTATGTGTAAACACACAGAAGAAAGCGCTTCAACATGAAGCTTTCTAGCTTGTATGTCTTTCACGGTGAGGCAGGTAGCTGTTCCCAGAGCATGCTTACATGGCCTATTCTTAGGGTATTCACATCATAATGGACCATCGCTTCATTGGAAGGACACGGGAGAGAGAATGGCTTCTCGAGAATATTGATATTTAGTGTCTACTCCACTGGCTAAATTACCATTAGGAGTTTGGATTCGTTATTCCGGAGAAAGACTTCTATTTTGACGTGTACATAGGAGTTTTCAGCTGTTAGTTTTCAGTAATGTTGTAGAAGGGAGCATGTAATATACCTGTCCCAGCACAGTCTGTTAAGCAGCTGTTCTTAACTATTTAAAACTTAAGATCAGCCTATATATATTGATAACACAGCGTTTTTTGAGAGATTTTACATGGAACGGTAGTCCTTCGGTGATAATAGATGGCAAATTGTACAGCATAGGCAGTGAATTCCTTAGTGAATCAGAATGACCACAGGAAATTTTAGAATGATTGTAATCAGAAGTTAAAATCGGCAATGCTTAGGTTTTATCTGAATGTTAATTTGATAGGCTCCATACACAGTTTTAGCACTTTTTAAGATAGTTGTCTTCAATAATAAAACTTTCAAAAAAAATTTTTTTTTTATTGGTTAACAGTCACGACTTACAACCATCCCGGATAGCAAGCCCTTGTGACAACAGTCCATTGGAATGAAAGTACTATTGTTCCTTTAAGAGGTCCATATCTTGGGATTTGCCATAGGCTCAACCAGAGTTGTTCACTATTTAAACTGACTCCCTATTCCGTATCAAGATCTGAGTTTTAAATGAACAGCATGTTACTCTAAAATCTTGGTTATCACAGTTAATATAATGCTGGTTATGAGTAATCTTATTCCTTTTATTTTAGAACAGTTGAATAGATTTGCTGGATTTGGTATTGGACTTGCAAGGTAATCTTAAACTTTTTAAATTTATTTTGAGTTTTTCCTTTAATTATAATATTAAATGATTAACATTTCTTTAGGTTTTAGTAACAGATTATGTACTTACCTTGTGGGAATTCATTATTTAGAATTCATAACTTGATGTTTTAAATAGCGGTGGAAACCAGTCATTCCATTGCATAAACACAAAGTAATTTTGTAGTGAATATGATAATAACTTTCATTAGCCTATCGGAATAGAATAGAATGTAATCTTTCTTCTCAAGGTGATAACACGGTGAACATTTCCCTAAACATTGCAGTGGTACCCAGGAGGTTTTGCAGTGTGGAGGCAGGAGTTTCGTTTTTAGGCACCATTTGGTGTTCAACCTCCTCCTTCTGTTTTGATATGTTTATAGTGGTCATTATAGGTAATATCATTCATCAGTCTTATTTATGGTATTATGAATAAAAATTTCATAAATCTTGGACTTGTGCATTGTTTATCCTTCATACCAGAGTGACCTTCATCATTTTAAATATCTTAACCAATAAAATGACCTCATTTACATATTAAAACCTGAGTGATATTAGTGTCAGCATGGATACAAAGATATATTTTCTATTCTGCTAATCTTTTTAGCCTAATTCTTTATAGTTAAAGCTTTATACCATTTTATATAATGTTAATATATACGAATGCATATATCACTTTAGAGCTTAAACCTGTAGCAGTAATTATTTTACAGGGAACATATTCAAAAGAAATATTTGATGCATAAAGTAGTATTTAACATGGTCATTAAAAATCCTATTTTTTTTTTTCTTTTTTTCGGAGCTGGGGACCGAACCCAGAGCCTTGCACTTGCTAGGCAAGCGCTCTACCACTAAGCTAAATCCCCAACCCCAAAAATCCTATGTCTTAAGTACCAAGTACATCAAAATAAGAATTTCTAAAATGAGGATCTTGGAAAGCAAATGACTCTTCATATGAGAATTTTGTTCGTAGGACATTTTTAAAAGGGGAAGTCAAGGGGTTGGGGATTTAGCTCAGTGGTAGAATGCTTGCCTAGCAAGCGCAAGGCCCTGGGTTCGGTCCCCAGCTCCGAAAAAAAGAAAAGGGGGAAAAAAAAAAAGGGAAGTTAAATGATGTAGCATTTCTCATGTCAGAAACACAGACAGTATTTTCATCTTACTATAGATACTTACGAATTTGTGGGTCTAGATATAATTTATATTAAATTTGTTGGTATTATTTGAAGATGTAAAGGAATTAAATCCTCTTAATTGTGAAAGTGTGGGAATAACTTCAGGTATATGTATGTTATAGATACAATCTGTAAATGACATATATATATATATATATACACACACATACATATGCGCACACATATAAATTATTTCTGTACAGTCTCTTTACAGAAAATGTACTGGCCCATCCTTGTATTGTTTTACGCCGCCAATGCCAGGTAAATGTAATTTCTTGGATTTCTAAGACAAGCCGAATTCTAATTAGGAGTATAGAATTCTTGTAAAATAACCTGAAATTGTATACCCATTATCCTATGTAAAATACTCCAAGGTATAAAATATCAGTTTTCAAACTTTGTAGTCTTAAAAACTCTTCAAAATCTTAAAAGATCTTTTAGCAGGACAGTGAAGATGCTTTCTTATCTGGGTCATGTCTGTCAGGAGTCATGATTTCAGAAATGAAAACTGATGTTAATAATGATCTAGTTTGTTAAAATAATAATGCATTCATCAGATATTACCAAACAGTCTTTACCAGATGTATGGTTTTTGAAAATGTCTTTACTGTCTGGAGCAACAGGAACCAGCTTCTCATGTCTGTTCTTCCAGTCAGTCTGATAATAGAATATTGTTTTTAAAAGAAACAAGAATATCCTGTACATGATGTCCTTGAAAATAGGAGTCTTTTTATTCTTTTCAGATACTGTGCCTTCTGAAGTTAACACTGAAACTTACTAAGTGGTGGTTTCTTAAGGATTGCGTGTAGTGTGAAATCTGAAGCAACCTAATTTTTTAAAAACTCTTAAATTAAAAGGGTCAACATTAATTTATAATGCATCTAATGCATTATAATTATATTCACACCTGATTATCTATCACCCTGTATTGGTTATTTGAAAATTGTTGATTCACTGACTTACGTGCCTAGGTTGTAAAACACTGAATACCAAAATTCATCTCCATTGAAAGACCCACTTAGCTCACAAGAAGTCTGTAATCCCTGTATATTCTTAATGAGATATACATTCCCACAAAAACTTTATAAAAATTTTATTAAAATGTGTTAATAATAGAAAACATACAAAATATGACATTTCATACATGTCTATGATGTCCTTTGATTTTTCCTGTCCCATTTACCTTCCCTTGTCCTTCCGCCTGCCTTCTACTTGTCTCTTTCTTATTTCCAAATAGTGCACATCCTGCCCTTTATTTTTCTATTATTTCTTTAATTAACAAAAACCCTATATTCTGTAGATGAGAAAATATATAGTATTTGTCTGAGTCTAGCTTATTTTGCTGACTCAGATCTCTTAGTTCCTTCCAGTGTATTTTTTTTTTTTTTTGTGGTTGCATAATGAGAGAGAGGGAGTGAGCACGGGCATGAGCACGAGCACGTGTGTGTACAGACGTGTGTGTACAGACGTGAGTTCTGGTTTAAGTGTTCATGAGGACCTCCAGCACTCCCCCAGCAGCAGCACTGAATGAGTTCTTTCTCACAGTCACCAGTACTTGTTCTGCTTGTTTTCTTGGTTATAGCAGCTCTAGTAGGAGTGAGATGGAGTCTCAGTAAGTTTTGATTTATAGTTCTTTGGTACATAGTGAATCTTTTTTCTTGAAATTTTTTGACCATTTGTATTTTTTTCTCTAGAAAACTTCTTTTTTTTTTTTTTTTTTGCCTACTGATTGATTGGATTATTGGGTGTTTGGTGTTTAATCTTTTCAGTTCTGTATGTGTTCTGGACAGTTGTTTTCTTGTCAGACGTCTCACATTGTGTAAGCTTTGTTTACTTGGCTGATCAGAAGCGTTTTAATTTATGCTGTCCGATTTGTCAATTTGTATTTTTATTCCTGCATTATTAAAGGCCTTTTCAGAAAGTTCTCACCTATGTCAAGATTTTAAAGTGTATCCTATGTGTTCCTTGGCCAGAATCAATGTTTTAACTCTTATTAAGGTGTTTCTCATTGGTACTTGGAGAAAAATTAATAACAAACACCCTAAGAATGTTCTGTTCCTCCCTCCCTCCCTCCCTCCCTCCCTCCCTCCCTCCCTCCCTCTCTCCCTCTCTCCCTCTTTCTTTCTCTGTCTGTCTGTCTCTCTTTTTATATGTATATGAGTGCTTTACACACTAGAAGAGGGCATTAGATCCCATTACAGATGGTTGTAACCATGTGGTTGCTGGGAATTGAACTCAGGACCTAGAAGAGCAGCAAGTGCTCATAAC
Organism: Rattus norvegicus; assembly: GCF_021556685.1. Classification (NCBI taxonomy): domain Eukaryota; kingdom Metazoa; phylum Chordata; class Mammalia; order Rodentia; family Muridae; genus Rattus; species Rattus norvegicus. The sequence continues at coordinate 23,366,825 of NC_141551.1, read as the reverse complement.
TGCTGAGCCATCTCTCTAGGGCCCCTCCCCCCATTTCCTTTCTCTTTCTTTCTTTCTTTTCAAACAACAAAACAAAAAAACAAGCTCGCCTTGTTAATTTATAAGTACCCATTTGGTCTGAGTATGTAGGTGAATGGCTGAGCATGTAATAGGCCCTATGTATCAGTATTACAAGGGGAAGATGTATAATCTCAGGTGTAACCTAATAGTTTGTATGAAAGTAATGCTTTGACAGAGTATTTTTAAAAAGAAAAAAATGATGTTCTGTGATGAAAATAAAAGTGTCTAAGTAGGTTGCAAATACATCATGTAAGAATTTTGTCTCATGACAACCATCTTCCCTATGTAACACAAAATATTAACTAGAAAGGTGATGTGTACCTATAGACTAGGATTACTTAGTTACCCTTTGTATTTCTCCACCGAGGGTACTCTTAAAGGAAGATTGCTTGTCCTTCCTGTGAGAATCCAGAACATAATAGAAAACATACAACCGATGCTTCTGCCTTGATATTCACCATTGCTCTTATGCTCATAGCACGTTATCAGCAGTGGGAAAGGCAGATGGTGCTGAGAAAAACTGAGAGGCCATGTTGAACCTGCCAGGCCTATGGTAAAGTAATGGAGCTCTCAGCAGGAACTGGCTGTCTGGTAGCAGGTGCTACCGTGTGACTTAAATTCTTTGTAAAATAATTTTCTCACATAAGACAATCTAAATCAGTTCAAATTAGTCTGTTAGTACTTGTCACTGAAAAATGAGAATGCACAGAAAAATAACTACCTAAGTAGTCTTGGCAGTTGTAGACGCCCTAGAACAGTCAAATTCATTTGTATGTATCTAAATTGTGGCGATATTACACCGTAATCCAGTATACATCGTTTCGACATGTTTGGCTGGTTTATAATTCCTCCATCGATCCTAAGCTATAGTTTAAAAAATGCTTGGCCAAATAAGTATGAGTATGTGATTTAGGTCCAGAGCTTAAAGCCTTACCTCTCAAACAGCAAAGTCCTCTTTGTGGTTTTCATTACTGGGTATTTGATGTTCTAGTCTACACATTACATTTATATCGCTGTATGCACAGCACCTAATACTTATTTGAAGTGGTTATTATTTGATTCTAGAACTTAACTGTTATTTATGCTAAACTTGACATTTTTGTGGCCTTAGTATTTCTTGAGAAAACAAAAATATTATATATTTTTACAGGTCAATTACCATGCTCGGCATTACCATCTCACTCCATTTTCAGTTATCAACATTATGTATAGCTTCAACAAAACTCAGGTGAGACTCTATTAATGCTATATATTTAAAGTGGTAAGAATTAAAGTAAGAATTCTCCTTTGAGTCTTTCAGAACTTCACTTAATTCAATGAACTTGCAGCGACCTGTGCTAAGTTCCAAGAGTTTAGCATCAGGTAAGGTAAATGCAATCAAGAGATTTCTGATTCAGTCCTAGAGACAAGAGTGTCAGCAGACGCTTGTGGTCCAGTGTGTGGTCCAGTATGAGACTATAAAGTACTGATTAACAGGTAGGAAGGAGGTACACAGCACACTTACATGCTTATTAGTTTTCTCATTGCTGTACCAAAATACCTGACAGCATCTAAGGAAGGAAGGGGTTATTTCGATTTGAAACACTGTCATCGTGACAGTGAGGACATGGGGGCCTGAGCTCAGGGTAGCTGATCACACTGAGTCCGTAGTTGGGAAGCTCTTGATGCTAAAGACATGAGCTGCGAATCTTTAGGGTGAGTCTTCCTCCTCAGTTAAGCATTTCTGTTTACACTGAAGATTCACCTTCACAGCTGAGCTTGAACCCAGGGTATGATGTGGAAAAGTGGTTGAAAGGAGATTCTGACTTCCATACTTATACTGAATTGTCAGAAAGTCTGCTTCTTAATGCTGAGGTAATGGTTTTATATGTTGATATTCAAAGGCAAAAGTAAAAGAGTGGTTACAATTTGGGGACTAGATATGCAGTATAATAGAACCTTGTAGCAGAGGTTGAGGGTAAGAGGAGGATGAAAAAGAACCAGAGAAGAGCAGCATCACAGAGGGCCCTCTGGGGTCTGCACTTTATTGTAAGGACTACAAGAGAACCACTGATGTGCTCCAGCAGTGACTCTTAGCCTGTAGGTCACGGGCCCGGGGAGGTGTCCAGCAGCCCTTTTGTAAGGGTCAAGTAGCAGATATCCTGCATATCAGATATGTAAAAAAATGGCAAAATTATAGAAGTAGCAGTGAAAATAATGTTATGGTTGTGGGTCAGCACAGCATGAGGAACTGTATTAGAGTATGTCACTGTGTTCGAGTAATAAGTACATGGTAAACAGATTGTGTGCATCAGAATTTATTTATTTTTGTTGAGGGTTTCTTTGTGTACCCTGGCAGTCTTGGAACTTGCTCTGTAGATCAGGCTGTCTCCTAACTCAGAGATCCACTTGCCTCCGTCTCCCTAGTGCTGGGATGAAAGGCATAAACACTACCTAATTAAAATCTAAATTTTGTATGTTTGACTTCTAAGAACTTTTCCACATAAATATTTGTGATCATATGTAAACATGTATATGCAAGGATATTATTTTGTGGAATTTCATATAATAACGAGCCCAAATAGCTGGGCAGTAGTGGCACTCTCCTTTAATCCCAGTACTCTGGAGGGAAGGCAGAGACAGGTAGATATCTGAGTTCAAGCCCAGCCTGGTCTATAGAGTGATTTCCTGGATAGCTAGAACTACACAGAAAAATCCCATCTCTCAAAAGCCAACACACAGAGAGAGGGGTGGGTGGGTGGGTGGTGGTGACTTGGAAAAATAAATGAGTATAGAAACTACCCTGTCTAGGAGTGGTGTCAGTACAGTAACATTTAGGTGGCAAAACACCAGGTGGCCTTTACAAATAAGAGACTATCTCTGTGTGTACCAATATGGAATGGTTGCTGGGTTTTGTTTTGTTTTTTTATCGTTCAAGGCACATCTGCCAAGAATGAACAAATGAAAAAATGGTCTATCTTTCCGTGCAGACAGATACTCTGTTATGTGCGGAACTGACTCTGGAGGATGGAAGATAAAAGCTTTTGGGGGACTGGGATGAAAAAGATATCGCTTCTTTTAACTTTACAATGTTGCTATTTTATTTTCTGGTTCACTAATAACATAGATAATAACGATAGTAACAACACTGTGGAGTTATTATAGCAGAAACAGTGAACTGTTGCAGTGTTACATTAAGTAACAAGGTAAGGACCAGAAAAGTAGATTTAGGAGAGACTGAGAACTTACAGAACTTTGGTTGATTACATAGGAAGAATAAGAAATGCATGATTTAGGCACAGGAAGGAGTTGTTGAGGAAAATAGGAACTCCAACAGAGAAGGAAAAGAAATGGGGCTAATGGCTATGATGGAGTGAGGCTGGGGAAATAGGAAATTTGGGATATCTGTAGGTCACAAACAGCTGGACTTGTAGGGAGTTGGATGTAGAGGGATCTGAGGTTTTTAAATAAGCTAGCCAGTCATTTTAGAGCACTTAATTAAATGGAGAATCTTAGTTCATCTTAGTCTAAACTAGGCTACCACAAAACATTAACAATCGAGGGCGCTGTTCTGGTACAGCCTTGGGGTCTGGGACTTGGGAGGTTGAGGAAGGAGTTCAGGGTGAGTCTCAGCTACATAGGCCATCCTGGGTTATGTGCGAGTGCCTCAGGAGACCAAGAACAAAGTGGTAGAAACCCAGTTAGTTACAGTTCTGTAAGATTTATGTAAGAGTAATGCCTTACTAGGAAATACCAGCAAATCGCCTGTATTTTCATTAAGGACTTCTGTGTTTTATATTTAAGCATTAACAGAATTATTTTTATTGTTTTTGTTTTGATTTTAGGGACCAAGAGCCCTGTGGAAAGGAATGGGAAGCACATTTATTGTTCAGGGAGTCACACTTGGAGCAGAAGGCATCATTAGTGAGTTTACACCTTTACCAAGGTACATGTGTACCCTTTTTTTCCATATTAGTTTTATATTAAATTTTTGTCAAATATGGAAGCTAATATCTTGAATTTGAAAGCTTGTCTGAAAAAGCTCAGAGAAGGGAGGACAGTAAAGCTTCTTCTTTTTTTTTAAACTTTTTTTAATTGAATATTTTATCTATTTACATTTTAAATGTTATCCCCTTTCCCAGTACCCCCTTTGCCCCTTCTCCTCCCCTCCCCCTGTTTCTATGAGGTGCTCCCCCTCCCACCCACCCACAAGCTTCTTTATATACCTTGCTGAGTAAGTGTGTGGTAGGGTGCTCTGTGTCCTGCTACTGTCTGCTGACCTGCCTTTCTTTTTTTAAATATTTTATTTATTTATTTATTATATATGAGTACACTGTAGCTGCCTTTAGACACACCAGACAAGGGCATCAGATCTCATTACAGATGGTTGTGAGCCACCATGTGGTTGCTGGGATTTGAACTCAGGACCTCGGGAAGAGCAGTCGGTGCTCTTAACCACTGAGCCATCTCTCCAGCCCCCCTGACCTGCCTTTCATTCCTGCTGCTGTGCACCAGCGATGCCAGCCCCGTGGGAAGCAGGAGTGAGGAATTAACCTCCTCTTTATGTAGCTCATTTGCTTATAAAACATTGTCTGATTTGTGTACAATTAACCCACTTAAGATTCCCAGGCATATGTAGCTGGAGTTATTGGTAAGGGTTTCAAAAGTAACTGAAAATCGAGATAAGAATTATGAGTAAGAATTGTCTGGGCAGAAAGGGCTTTCCTTCCAAGACAAGGCAGCAGCGCCTGGTCTCACAGAGTGTCAGCAGTGTTCCTAAGAGGTAGTATCAGAAGTATTGGTTCATACTGGCTTGTAGAGAGCTAATATATTAATCTTAACCATGTTGGGGCAATTCTGAGTTATGGACCAGAACAGATAGTGCAGAGTTGGAAGGCATACTAGGTATAATTGATGATAGTTGCTGTTAGATTGGAACTGGAAGTATCAGGAAGAGAGTTGCCAGCAGTGGCTGAGATTTTTTTTTTTCAAATAGAAATGCTAACCAAGGTGGAGAATTCATTAAGAATACGTTAGAGAAGTAGTTAAGGAATTTAACTTTCAATAAATGGATTTAAGATTTTTGCCAGACCTGTAGGGGATATTTTAGTTACTTTTCTGTTACTTTTCTGAGACAACATGACCAAGGTAACTTACTAAAGAAAGCATTTAATTTGGGGCTGACAGTTCCAGAGGGTAGTAGAGACTGATCATCACGGCAGCAGCATTGCCAGAGTCAGGTGGGCATGGTGCTTTACCTGTAGCTGAGAACTTATGTCTGACCCCCAAGTATGCGGCAGTGAGGGAGAGTGAGAGTGCTCATTGGAGATGCTGTGGGCTTAGGGAGAGCAAGAGTGCTCATTGGAAATGCTGTGGGCTTTTGAAATCTCAAAACCCACACCCAGTGACAGTGACATACCTCCAAAAAGGCCACACTATAATCCTCAAATCTATCAGCTTGTGGGGGCTGTTCTCATTCATGCCACCACAGGGGACCATTTCTGGAAGGGGGCTGGAACTGCAGATCAGGATGCCACAGAAGTTACTTAATGTACACATAACTTTGAGTATTGGGGCGTAAAGTATCAGACTGTGAGACTCAATGAAATTCAACTAGGAGAATTGTAGATCACAAGTTATGAAACGTAACAAGGATAAATCCTGGACAACTTGTGTGCCTACATGTGTGTACCATATGTGAGGTGTGGGGGCGGTGACAGCAGTCGTGAAGGGTAGAGGTAGTGATACCCTTAACAACTAGAGGGAAGGTTCATGACAGACTCAGTTGTCGATCTCTGGGAGAGAGAGAGCAGACCAACGTAGGGAAGCTGAGTGTCTTCTCTGCAGTCAGATGCAGCCATTACTTGTTGCAGGAAAGACAGCACTGGACTCGAAAGCCCCAAGAAAACTGCGCTGTGAGTGTCCTACAGTTACGGCTGTTGGCAGCAAGGCGCTCAGACCAGACATGAAAGGGATGCTGATAGGGTAGTGAGCAATTGTAATTTGTTGGCTACTCTTTGGCGTGACCAGTTTTCTGTAGTGTATTTTTCTGAATGAACTCACGGATAGTGTTAAAGGTTTGGAAAGTTCTGGGTTATTTATCTAAAGGATACGTTATCCTGATTGCTAAGAAGGGAGTAAGTTGAAGGTCTAACTGGTGTTGCACATGTACTCAGTGTTGGGATTTAATCTTTGTAAGGAAAGAAACAAAGGCAAGAGCTAAGAGCAACACTTTTTCCCATGTGTTGCCCTCAAAGGACTGTGTAGTCTCAGCATTCCCTTATTACAGCTTTCCTAAAGGTTAGCAGCCAGCCAAGTCCTCTTGACTCGTATTCTAAAAACTGAACGTCTGTGCTTGGCCAACTTTAATCTGTTACTGCTTTTTATGTCACAGGGTGTGCTTGAAAGTGCACATGTGTGTCCTCTCTCTCTCTCTCTCTCTCTCTCTCTCTCTCTCTCTTTCTCTTTTTGAGGCTTCCCACCTCATACACAGAGATCTATAAAAAAGTTGGCAAAGTGCAGGGCATTCAGTTTAGTAGTGTGCAAAAGTTCAGTGACTGCAGTGATAATATTTGTGGTTCAGCTTCTGGCTACAATTAAGTTTCAGGACCATAGGCGACAACAATGAAAGTGTAAAGTTAGCTATGTGGAGAGAGGTGAAGAAGGGAGATTGGAGTAGACAGACCGGTTCCAAAGTCCCAGAGCCATATGATCAGGGGGTATGTATGGGAAACACATCTTGTCCGGAGCATTTCTGATGAAAGAATTCTATCCCTGCACGGTTTTAGTAAGCAGAGGGTGCTGCTGCACAGCTAACTTTCTCTTCTTCATTCAGTCAGGAGCCATGAATCCACCCAGTCTTGAAACCTCCTCACAGTTAGGGCTGGAGGCTTGTCTCCTGGGCCTTCTTACCTGTCACTCTGACACAGGAGTAGCCATCATGTCACCATCACTGCAGCCTCTGTCAGCAGACACACTCACTGACTCTTTGAACCACAGTATCAGAAGTATGTCTAGAAGGAAAACCCATTTTACAGACTAAAACAAAATGTTTCAAGTAATGTAGTTTTGTTTTATTTACATTTATTTTTGCATTTTAGGGAGGTTTCACAGAAATGGAACCCTAAACAAATAGGTGAACACCTTCTCCTGAAATGGTAAGCTTTTTAAATTAATATTTTTATTTATTTAAAAGGTCCCATCGCCTTTTCCCTTTCTGAGGAGAAGGGGAGTGAAATGGTAAGTTTTAAAAATGACATTGTTACTAGAAAGTTTTATTAGCTTTTTAGTGTTAGAACTGAAAAAAAAATTCTTATGCCTAATATAGTCAAGGAGGTTAGAGTATTAGGATAGAGTTTTGGAGAATAAGTAATAAAAGGCTTAGGGGTAAGTCTTGAAATACACATGGAATAATAATAATAACAACAACAACAACAACAACAACAACAACTACAATAATAATAGTGATAGCAGCAGCAGCAGCAGCAGCAGCAATAAGCAATCCTGAAATACACATGCTGCTTAAAATAATTTTTAAGCATTTGAAAGATAAGAGTCTTGGCTCAGCTTAGATCCTTTCTCTTTTGTTCTTTCTTCAGGGGCGGGGTGAGTATGTGTGCGTTTGCGTGTTTGGATCCACTTGTGTGCATGCGGAGGCCAGAGTGTCCTCAGGAGCCACCAACAGTATTTTTTTAATTTCTTTAAAAATTTATTTCCACCAAATGCTTCAGTTCCCTTTCATGGAGATCCTCCCCCATTCCCTTTGTGTTTCCTGTGTAGTTCTGGCTGTCCTGGAACTTGATCTGTATTCTAGGCTAGCCTTGAACTCCATTGCCTCTGCCTTCCAAGTGCTGGGATTAAAGGCGTGTACCTCCACTGCCCAGTTCATGGTCCAGTTTTTAAGATTATAATTACATATAATTACATCATTTCCCCTTCCCTTTTCTCCAACACTTCCCATGCATCCCCCACCTTTCTTTCATTCAAACCCATCGCCCTTTTTCCTTACTTGTTAGTTGGTGTATGTTCGTGTTTCTGAATACATAAATACGACCTCGTCGGTCCATATAATGTTACTTATGTGTATATGTTTTAGAGACGATCACTTGGTATCTGGCCATTTGTGGTGGAAGCTACAGATTCACAGAGGCTCAGACTAGGATAGTTAGACTGGGCTAGGGGCACTGGATGTAGAACCTGGGTTTAGGGAAAGGTGTGGATGGAGAGTTCAGGATGACCCACCGGGCTGTATCCTGGGGGAAGATGTGGGGAATTGAGTATGGTTTCAGGCCATCAGTTGGAGTGCTCTGTCTATCAGACAGAGCAGCCAGCACACCCTACTCTACGTACCCAGCACCGATGTTACAAATGCATGCTACCGTGCCTGGCTTTGTACTGCGTGCTGTGGAGCATTCTCGGGTCTTCACGCTCCCATGGCAAGTGCTTCACCAGCTGTGAGTTCCCCAGCTCTTTAACCTAGGTTAAAACAAAAAGTTACGGTTGAATATGAAGAAGCCGGGGCTGGGGATTTAGCTCAGTGGTAGAGCGCTTACCTAGGAAGCGCAAGGCCCTGGGTTCGGTCCCCAGCTCCGAAAAAAAAGAACCAAAAAAAAAAAAAAAAAAAAAAAAAAAAAGAATATGAAGAAGCCAAATATCTGAAATCCAAAATACATCAAATTCTGAAGAGTTTGAACACCAACATGACATGCCAAGTGTCTTGAATTTCTTTAACTGGATCAATCCCATTTAATAAGGGATGAGGTATCAGAAAATAGCCACACAGAAAATACTGTGCAAAAACACCAAGTCACTTTTGGTGTGTAAAAGTATAACACATGGGGTTGGGGATTTAGCTCAGTGGTAGAGCGGTTGCCTAGCGAGCACAAGGCCCTGGGTTCGGTCCCCAGCTCTGAAAAAAAAAAAAAAAAGAAAAAAAAAAAAAGTATAACACATAGATTTAATTTTGTATCTAGACTTAGGTCCCGTCCCCAAGATATCTCGTTACTTCTATGCAAATATCCCCAAATCTGAAACACACGTGGTCTTGAGCATTTCTAGGGTATTAAACCTGTGTCTTGGGCTGGGGATTTAGCTCAGTGGTAGAGCACTTACCTAGGAAGCGCAAGGCCCTGGGTTCGGTCCCCAGCTCCGGAAAAAAAAAAAAAAAAAAAAAAAAAAACCAAAAAAAAAAAAAAAAAAACCTGTGTCTTATCAGAGATAGGAATGTATGTATTTGTTGAAGAGAGAGCTCAAAATGACAGTCACATTGCAGTGTGGCGTAAAGGGACTAGTGATTTTACATCAGTAACTACCTTTACGGATTAAAAGGTTATCCCGTTTATCTGAAGAATTAGAAGTTCTCTACCTTGCTGACTCCCTCTGGGTCAGTCCAGCACATAATTACTTACCGATGTTCCATTAACCTTGGAGGTGAGTACTTACTAGGATCTGGCCCCTAAGGGTACTGGTTAGGTTGGTCTCACCCATGAAAGGATTTTAAGTAACTATAGTTTGCAGGCTTGCAAAGTTGTGATGTGATCACACTGATAAAGAACCAGCTTTGGAAAGCCATACAACATTAGTTTTTCATGGTAGAAGGGAACTTTTCTTATAGCTGTAGGCTGGCTTAGTTCTGCTGATGGAAATGTAGAAGTGGAAAAGGATAACAGGTAGATAACATAAAGCATCCCTTCCGGCCATCAGGAGACTCTAACTATGATACAGTTGTTCATTCAAAGGGCGCAGAGACATTTCAGGGAGTACTAGTTATATGCAAGTCGATGTCAGAACAGTTAACCACAAAGGGGCCTACACTCTGCTAAAGGTACAGCTAGGTTTTCTGTTTTTGGGTTTTTTTGGCAGATCGTCTTTGTATTATTGTTACTTTTTTATATCCGTCTATTCAATAAAGTACCATTTTTCAATGTATTGAGTAAAATCACTAGTTCCAAAGGATAGTTGAACATTTAAAAAGATCACTTTAGGTTTGAATGTGCATTTAGGTGAGTACATTAAGACATCTTGGAAGTTTATTGTAATGATCTTACGTTGTTGCGCTGATACAGTTTGGTTTAATTTCTGCAGCCTAACGTACATGGTGGCCATGCCTTTCTATTCAGCAAGTCTGATCGAAACAGTACAGGTGAGCTGTTCTTTATTGGAACCTTTTTGTGAGTACTTTTAGAATATTTAAGTGTACTATATGTCTGATTTTAAGTGTTCATTTCACAGATACACTTATTTATTACATACTAGCACAGGTCTAATATTTATGCTGCAGATTTGGGTCACACTTACGGTTTAGTTGTTTCCTCCCTTCCATATACAGCTATACTCTTTACTTAGGTATCTCAGAACCTAAAATGTGACTTGTTGTATATGTTATATCAATTTAATACGCTTATGGCTTATCTTAATGGTTAGTTAATAATCGTTTGAGCATAAGGAATAATCATCCTCATAGTAAGTTGTAGTACCTGTAGATAATTTACTACACAGCATATTTTAAAAATATCCCTCTGAAGGAACATTCAGTTGCTTGTTTTTACTGTTTCTAACCACACGGTGGCACTTCAGATACATTGAAGTACATTTTATAGCTTCACTGTCTTTCATAGGTAAAGCATAAGATGGGAGGGCTTATACAGTTTGTGTTCTGTTTCCAGCATCTGATCTTCAAGAATACTTCCCCACCCGTGTTAGTGCCTGCTCTGTAAACTGCTTGCTGCGACAGCCTTGCCTTTCTGGGTTTTGTTTTTTTGGTTTTTTTTCTCTATTTTCTGTTCCCACTACATCATTAATCTCCAATGTTCTTGTTGTTAGAACTAACTTTGGTTAACTGAAATTAACATCTCATGACTAAAACGTATTTGTCCTTTCACATTGGATGGTATTGTGTAGTTCACAGAGTTAGAAGTCTGTCAGGCCAGGACCCTGATATAGCTGTCTCCTGAGAGGCACAGCCAGAGCATGTCAAATACAGAGGCAAATGCTAGAGGCAACCACTGAACTGAGAATGGGACCCTCATTAGAGGAATTAGAGAAAGGATTGAAAGAGCTGAAGGGGCTTACAACCCCATACGAATAACAATGCCAACCAACCAGAGCTTCCAGGGACTAAACCATCACCCAAAGACTATACATGGATTAACCCTGGGCTCCAACTGCATATGTAGCAGAGAATAGCCTTGTTGGGGCACCAGTGGAAGGAGAAGCCCTTGGTTCTGCCAAGGGTGGACCTCCTAGTGTAGGGGAATGTTGGAGGTGTGTGTATGGAGAGGGGAACACCCTTATAGAAAGAAGAAGGGGAGGGGAGAGGGTAGGGGGCTTATGTCTGGGAAACTGGGAAAGGGAATAACATTTGAAATGTAAATAAAAAAAATCAAATAAAAGAAAAAAAGATTAAGATTAAAATGTGGATCAGAAAAAAAAGTCTGTCAGGCAATCTCAGTTTAAAGATAAGAAAAAAGCTATCAGAAAGATGAAAATTTAAGGCAAAATTCCTAAGCACATGCTGTATCAGAAAGAGGCTTTGGCTTGGGACAGATTTGCCACAGTCACATTGGTCTACTTAAATTGGAACTGTAACTTTAGACAGTTTCTTAGAGATCTTCTTAAACTTGTAATTTTATCTTCTATGGAATAGGAGTAGTGTTTAGTGACTAGTCTCTATTCATGTCAGTACCCAGGTTACAGAAATGGATTTCCTCTGTGTCTGTTGGGACACTGTTCCTGCTGTGTTCTCTGTGTCTCACTTTTAGTGCCCTGCTCACCTTCCTTTGTCTGCAGACAGCTTGCTTTCTTTTCTCAGGCTTTTCGTTCCCTCAGGGCGATCACTGGAAGAGCCACTGTTTGAAGCGCTTGAACAGGAACTACTTCCCTGTGGTTTGTCCTTTATCCAGTATCCTTAAATCCCATCTATGTGCACTTGAAAAGTTAGTGTTTCAAAGTTATACTGGTTCAGTCCCTTTCTTAAAATAAGGGTCCATATTGATTTTTCATGATCAATTTCAGACTTCTCCATATAGTATTGTAACAAAATTTTTATTGACTTTGCCTTTTCATTGTATTTTCTTTAAATTTATTTTCTTAAGAAACAACCTGTTGGGGTTGGGGATTTAGCTCAGCGGTAGAGCGCTTGCCTAGCAAGCGTAAGGCCCTGGGTTCGGTCCCCAGCTCTGAAAAAAAGAAAAAGAAAAAAAAAAAAAAAAGAAACAACCTGTTTCAGAGAGGGTCTTAGACTCATGTAACACAGTAGCAAAAAATACTGATCTTCTACTTCTGTAGCACTTAAAAGCTCGTAGGGAGAATAGACATTAATATATATGACATAGCTGAAGTCTGTAAGGAAGTGATTGTTGAAGAGCAGAGCCAGGATGATGTAGTGTGGGTAAAAAGGGCAGTTAATATTTTTGAAAGCTCAGGTGAAGCCTCATTGAGAAGGTGATATTAGAAGGTCTAAGCCTGAGAAAGACATGAAGAACATTCTGAGCAGAGGGAAAGCAAGCTAAGTAGGATTGTATCACCTGGTTTTGGTGAGTTGAAAGGATTGACTTTGATAAGTGAAGGGGAAATTGTTCGGTAGGTTAGAGAGGAAGAGGGCCCATTATAATGCACACTGTAGTCACTGTAAGCGTTCAGCCTTACTTTAGAGCAGAGCTTCTCACCTTCCTAGTGCTGTGACGCTTTAATGCAGTTCCTCATGCTGTGCTGAAACCATAAAATGATTTTGTTGCTACTTCATAACTGTAATTATGCTAGTATTGTGAATTCCAGGCTGGCCTCAGACTTGCCAGATAACCTTGAACTTCTGAACCTCCAGTTTGCAGCTCCCAAGTGCTGAGATTACAGGGATATGCTACCATACCTGGGTTTCTGTAGCACTGGACACCTAACCGAGGACCTTATGAGTTCTGGATAAGGATTTTACAACTGAGCTATGTATATCTCCAGTCCCTTGACTTTTTTTCTTTTCTTTCTTTCTTTTTTTCTTTTTTTTTTTGATGACACGTAAATGTAATCTGGCAGTAATTCCCATTAACTATGATTTTGAAAGCATAATTGAATTGATTGACTTCCATAGTTGCCTCCCAGGCCAGGCCAGGCCAGCATTGTCTCTTCCCTGGAGATTTATAGTAGCTTTATAAGTATAGCTCTTAACTTCTCTTATCACAGCTCTTGTCACTGTTCGTACAACAGACAGTATTATTTTAAAGCATAAATTGTATCAATTTGATCTTTTGCTTAAAACTAAGCATTTATTTCCCATGTGAACAGATACTGTCAAAGACCAACTTGGTCAGTCAATGAATTTTATTAGGGTTTATTATAGAAATATAGGTGAGGGGTTTCTTACAGCAACAGAAATGACACCAAAGCCTACCTTGGCGTGGGTGACAGCTCACAAAGTTGGGAACCTGGAGCTCAGTACACAGTTTGCAGGTAGCACGATCAGTTGGAAAGTGCCTTCTCCAAGTGACATGGTTTAAACCTTTTTCAGGTAACTCGTCTGGTTTCTGCTTCCTGGCAGCTGGTTTGGTCCCACAATCTTCTTTGCAACTTGTCTTGTTATAGAGTCTTCTTTGCATCACAACTTCACTCCTTGGAGAGTGATTCTCAGCTTTTGCTGTTTACTCTGGTAGGGAGGGGGCTAGTGAGTCTGGTCAGTTTCAGGGACTCCTGAAGGTATTTTGAATTATTTTTTTTAATTTATTTAATACTTAATAATAATTCTTTGGTTTCCGGACAAACATCCCCCTCCCCCTCCCCTTTCTTATCGGTGTTCCCTCTCCATCCTCCCCCCATTACCGCCCTCCCCCCAACAGTCTAGTTCACTGGGGGTTCAGTCTTAGCAGGACCCAGGGCTTCCCCTTCCACTGGTGCTCTTACTAGGATATTCATTGCTACCCATGAGGTCAGAGTCCAGGGTCAGTCCATGTATAGTCTTTAGGTAGTGGCTTAGTCCCTGGAAGCTCTGGTTGCTTGGCATTGTTGTACATATGGGGTCTCGAGCCCCTTCAAGCTCTTCCAGTTCTTTCTCTGATTCCTTCAACGGGGGTCCTATTCTCAGTTCAGTGGTTTTCTGCTGGCATTTGCCTCTGTATTTGCTGTATTCTGGCTGTGTCTCTCAGGAGCGATCTACATCTGGCTCCTGTCGGTCTACACTTCTTTGCTTCATCCATCTTGTCTAATTGGGTGGCTGTATATGTATGGGCCACATTTACCTTCCTGTTTTAGGAGCAGATGCAGGATGGAATGTGTCTTAGCTAGGGTTTTACTGCTGTGAATAGACACCATGACTTAGGCAAGTCATAAAAAGGACAACATTTAATTGGGACTGGATTACAGGGTCAGAGGTTTAGTCCACCATCATTAAGGCGGGAACATGGCAGCATCCAGGCAGGCTTGGTGCAGAGGGAGCTGAGAGTTCTACATCTTCATCTGAGGGAGAACTTCATAGTTAGGAGAAGACTAACTTCTAGGAAGCTAGGAGGATGTTCTTAAACCCACCTTCACAATGACACACTCCCTCCAATAAGGCCACATTTCCTAATAGTGCCAAGCGTATACAGACCATCCCAGAATGTTTCAGTCTAGGAAGCTGCTGCAGAACAACTGTATACATGATATTTTATACCAACTCCATTTTTATAAGAGGCTGACGTGATGCTTAGGGGGAGTTCACTGTAGTAACAGTTGCTGCACAGCCAGTAAATTGAGAAGACGGGATTAAAATTGACACCTTCCATGCTTCCTCCCTCATTGTTGCTTCTTAGTGCTCTAAGGGGTTCCTTTAAAAGAGTTGAGGCAGGCTGTCTACTTCCTCCTCCACCATATCCCACTTCCCTACTAGAATCGCTGTCCACTTAATCCCTGTCTTCCCCCAGCCCCTTTTCTGTTATTTTTGAGGCTGTAATATATCTCACCATTTTTCCTTCCCTTTCCTCCCTCCAAACCTTCTCGTATATCCTCTTTGCCCCTTTTCAGAGTCATGACCTCCTTTATTTGCTGTTACCTTCATATATGTATATGTGTAGATATATATATTCCTAAATATAATGTCTCAGGCTGGGTAATGATACTCATATGGATGTTTCCAGGACTGACTGAGCATTCGGTATTGGCTATTATACTGGCGTGCTTCCCAGGAGAAGACGGTCTCCCCCTCTCTCAGCGTCCTCAGTTGCCTGTAGCTCCTTGCGCAGTATTGATGCCTCGTGGGCTCCCCATCCACTTTGTCATTTCTGCTGCTGTGTCCTGTTCAGCTCCTGTTTAGAGAGTCACGTTGGTGATACCTTATGGGTGTAGCTTCTATATTATTAGGAGACACAATTTCACAGCAAGGCCCCTGATCTGGCCTTTTAAATCCTTCTACCTCTTCTGCAGTGTCCATGAACGTTAGGTGTAGGAGGGGTGTGTAATGTGTCCATCCACTGCAACTGGGCTCCACAATTCTGCCGTTTTTATATGTTATGGTTTTCTGTAATGGTCTCCATCTAATGGAAAAGATTGTTTCTTTGTTAAGGATCAAGTACTACAGTTATCTGTGGGTAAGGACGACTGTTTGGATCGTTTCCCAAGATCACGCTGCTTTAGTAAGGTGGTAGTTGCAGGTTCTGCCTCAAGGCCCGTGAGTGATTCCTTGTGCGTCGTCGTTGCCTCGGTTTCAGCACCAGGCATGCTCTCCTCTGGTTACAGGTTAAGGCTTATTTCTGTGGCTCGTGGGCGTCAGAGCTGGGTAGGGCTGTTGGTTGCTCCCTTCCCCTGGCAGCTTGTACGGCAGCTTCTGGTGCTATGAAAGCTACTCTTCTCCCTGTTTCTGGAGTGTCTGACTTTGAGCTGCTGGGACTTTCCTTCACCTTTGAGAGGCGACCAAGAGCAGTAGCACTAGGCTGTGTGTTGTGAGAGGGTCTTAGACAGCCCTGGCTAGCAGCACAAAGAACTTCTCATGTCTGCTATTGGGATTTCTGCTAGGTGGTCTTTGTCTCTTGGAGGGAGCATTGTCACGCAAGGTGAGAAAAGTTTATTTAAACTATACATGTATATTTATACACAGAATTCTGTGTATTATAATTTATAAAAGATAATAATATGATTCTTCTGACTTTTTCAGACATCCTTATTACCCTTTCCCTATTTTACCCTTCTCCCTTTTCTGTAGTACTTCCCCTCTCCCTTTCCTAAATGGCCTTACTTTCCTGTTTCCCTGGTCAGACCACTGTATGCTGCCATTCCTCTCTACCCTCCTTCTGCATTTACCTCCCTCCCCACTCCTGTAGAGAACCCCACTTCTGATTTCCCTGATCAGATCACTTAATACTGTGCTTTTTTCTCTATTGCTCCCCAACCGCTTGCCCTCCCTCCCTTTACTCTCCTGGTTTCTGCAGTTAGTATTGGATAGGTACTCTCATCTGAAGATTTGGAGCCACTAGTGAGATCTCTCTGCCCCCATCCCACGCCCCCATCCCACGCCCCCCCCCCCCCCCCCGCCTCGATCCATCTGGGTCCCTTCACACAATAAGATTGTTTTAAGTTTTAACTATTTACCTGCAAAGTTCACCGTACCATTTTTCTTCACAGCTGAGAACTATTCCACTGTGTATATGCACCACACTCCATTATCCATCAGTCGTAGGAGTTTTAGGTTGTTTTGGTTTCCTAGCCTGAATAGAGCAGCAGTGAACATGACCGGGCATCATCTGTGGACTAGGATGTCCGATCCTTCGGGCATGTGCCAAGGTGTGGTGTAGCTTGATCATATGGAGGGTTTATTTTCAAATATTTTGAGAAATCTCCACACTGACTTCTATACCGACTGTACGGGTTTGCAGTTCTACCGATAGTGAGTGAGACTCATCTCCTCTGTTTGTTTTAGGTTGGTTTGTCATGTTAATTTTGGCCATTCTGATTGGGGTAAGAGGAAACTCAAAGTTGTTTTGATTTGCAGTTCTCTAATAATAGCTGGGACAGTGAGTGAGCAATGAGCGTTCTTTTGAGAAACTTCTTAGCCACCCTCCCCTCTTCTTTTTCATTTGAGAACTCTGTTCAGGTTCCAGGCGGAGTTCTTTGACCGCTATACCTTTTGTCAGATGTGTAGCTCGCAAAGATTTTCTCCTATTCTGTGAGCTTCTTCTTCCCCCGGTTGTTTCTTTAGCTGTTCAGAACATTTTGTTTTATCAAGTCATCCTGTCAGTTCTGGGGCAAAAGAAGTCCTGTTCAGGAAGCCCTTTCCTATACCTATATCCTCTAGGGTACTTACTGCCTGGAACAAGTGTCAGTCTTTCACGTTTAGGTTTCTGATCCAATTGGAATTAGTTTTTGTACAGGGGATAGATATGTGCCTAATTTAATTCTGCATATGGACACTGAATCTCCCAGCACCGTTTGTTGAAGCTGCTTTCTTTTGTCCAGCTCATGTTTTTGGCATCTTTGTCAAATATCAAGTGCCTGAAGTTACAGGTACTCAGGTTTGGATCTTCAGGTTGTCTCTCCAGTGGCCTAGAAGCCTGCTTTTGTGCCAGTCCTGTATTGTTTCTACTGCTGTGGCTCTGTAGTGCATCTTAAGAACTGGAGTGGTCATTCCCCTACCTTCATTTTCTGCTCAGGGTTGTTTTGGCTCTCTGGGCTCTTTGTGGTTCTATATGAATTTTTGGATAGTTTTGCTTTGTTTATTTTTGACTGTTTTTTAGTGTGACTCAGAAGTTTTGTTGTGTTTTCATTTAGTTCTTGGAAAATTTTTTTATTTCTTTCTTGATTTCATCTTTGACTCATTCATCATTCATTAATGAATTGTTTAATCTCTATGAATGTATAATTACTAGACTTTTATTTGATATCAATTTTTAAGTATTATGGGCATATTAGATACAAGGAGTGATCTCAGTCTTTTTGAATATGTAAAGATTCGTTTTGTGTGTCAGGATGTGGTCTGTTTTAGAAAACCTTCCGTGTGCTGCTGAGTAGATTGTGTGTTGTTTGATGTTTGGGCAGAATATTCTTCAGACATCACTTAAGTCCATTTGATGTATTATGTCAAGTGATTCTGATGTTTGTCTTTTTATTCAGATGACCTGTCTATTGGAGAAAATTGAAATCACTTACTATTAATGGAGTGATGCTAATCTGTTTTTAAATGCAGTTGTATATATTTTTATCCAGTTGGGTTCTCCAGAGTTTGGTGCATGTATGTTTAGGATGGTAATGTATTCTTTATTAACTGTTTCCTTGATTAGAATGTAGTAGACTTTTCTATCTCTTCGGATTAGTTTTAATTAAGTCTATTTTGTTAGATATTAGAATAGTGACACTTGTTTCCTGGCCACATTAGGTTACTTTTGTCCATCCTTTATCTTTATCTTTAAAGCTAAGATGTGTCCCTGTACACAGGAGACACATGGACTTTGTTTCTTGCTCTATTCAGTCAGCTCATGTCTTTTGTTTGGAGAATTCAGGCCATGGTATTTAAAGTTAGTACTAACATGGGTATGTTAATTGTGGTCACTGCATTGTTGATTTTTGGTGTTGTTTGTATTCTCAATATTATCTATTTTAATAATTATGGCTTTGTATTTGTTTCCACACTCTCCCTGCTATGCTGATTTTTTTTTTTATTCATCTTGGAATATAGTGTCTTAGTTACTGTTTTATTGCTGTGAGGAGACAATATGACCAAGGCAACTTATAGGAGACAGCATTTAATTGGGGACTTTCTTACAGTGTGAGAGGACTAGTCCATGATTGATATGGCAGGAAGCAAACAGACCTGGCACTGGACCAGTAGGTGAGAACTTTACATCCTGATTTGTAGGCAGCAGGCAGAAGGAGAAAAAGAATGAACCTGGCATTTTTAAACCTTAAAGCCTACCCTTAGTGACACAGCTCTTCCAACAAGACCACATATCCTAATCTTCCCCCAAAAGTTCCACCCACGGAGGGCAAAGCATTCTAACATATGTGCCTATGGGGGGTGGTCACTCAAATCACCACATATTGATTTCTATATTTTCTTTAGGTTAGGTTTGTTGGATATACATTTTTAGGATGTTTATATGATGGAAAGTTTGTGACAGATAGTTTTGCTGGGTATATTAGTATAGGCTGTCCATTATAATCTTTTAAGATTAGGAATATGGGATGGATTGCTCCTGAGTCTCCTGGCTTTCAAAGTTTCTACTGAGTTGTTTTGATATATTTTTCTTTGTACATGACTTGCATTTTTTTCATGCAGCTTTCAATACACTTTCTTTGTCATGTATTCTCTCTTTTAACTAATTTTCTTTTCTCCTGTCTCTTTGGTGTTCTGTATGCTTCTTATATCTGTATGTAGGTATCTTTTCTTAGTTTAGGGAAAGTTTTCTTCTGTGATTTTGTTGAAGATTAGATCTATGTCTGTGACTTGGGATTTCTCTCTCATCTTTGCCTATAATTTGTAGGTTTAGTTTGTTTCATGATATTCCACATTTCCGATATGTTCCTTTTCTGTGTCTAATTTTTTTTTAATATTCTGCTTATTTGATATAGATCCTGTGCTTTTATCTTCAGGTCCTAATATTCTATGTTCTATTTGATTTGTTCTACTAATGAGACTTTCCTGTGAGTTTTCTAACTGCAGTCTTCTTCAGTCATTCTATCTTTTATTGAATTCTGTTCTCAAGTTCTGGATTGTCTTAATCAATTCTGTCAGCCTTATGTTTATATTTCTTGGGTATTAAATTCTGAATCCTTGGGTTTACCTAGGTAATTTGCCTTGGCAAATATTTATATGTGACTGGTAGGTTTTAGAGAGAAGATACTGGCATGATCTTTCATATTTTGGAATTTTTGTAATGAGATCTAGTCATGTGGTCTTCTTTTCTTTGCTTAGTTCTAAGACTGATATGGACTGAATAGGTTGAGGTAAAAGCAGGGATATCAGGGCAGGTTCATCCTAGAGGTTGGAAATGGCTTGGGTAGAAAGGAGTCAGGGACTCCTGTCGAAGGGACTGGGATAGTAGACAAGATGTACTTCCTGGTCCAAGCCTGAAGTGTGGAGCTTGATTCTCCTGAGTGGAAAGGTTGGTTATAGCATGGAAGGGTTCTGTTGGAGGAGGAACAGGTAAAAAGAGTTAGTGGGATGAGGAAGCAAAGGGTTGAGGTGGTTGGAGGTAGACTATGTCCTGCTCATTGCTTATTGTGGTATTTGTTTTGAAAAAGAATGTAATGCTAATCCAATCTCACAGCTGAAGCTGGCAAATCATGGATGTTTCTCTTCTTTTGTGAATACAGTTATCTCGAAGGAAACTAATAACAGTATTTTCCATGGCAATTTTAAAAATTTTTTAAATTGGTGGGTTTAGAGAGAGCACTCAATGGTAAAGAGCACTAACCACTCTTCCAGAGGACTGGGACTCAGTTCTCAGCACTTCAGTTCCAGGGGATCTGATGACCTCTTTTGGATTCTGCAGGCAGGGCACACACATGGTGCAAAGACATACATGGAGTAAAACAACCATATACATGAAACAAATAAAATTGTATCTTTTTCATCACTTTTGTTTCAGAGTGAGATAATCCGAGATAATACTGGCATCCTGGAATGTGTTAAAGAAGGAATTGGACGGGTGATAGGCTTGGGAGTGCCTCACAGCAAACGCCTTCTTCCACTGTTTTCATTGATCTTCCCAACAGTGCTGCATGGAGTTCTCCATTACATCATCAGCTCCATCATTCAGAAGATTGTCCTTCTAATTCTGAAGAGAAAGACCTGTAGTAGCCACCTAGCCGAGAGCACTAGCCCCATGCAGAATATGCTGGATGCTTATTTTCCAGAACTTATTGCTAACTTTGCCGCCAGCCTTTGCTCTGACGTGATACTTTACCCGTTGGAAACAGTTCTGCATCGTCTTCATATTCAAGGAACACGCACAATAATTGACAATACAGACCTTGGTTATGAAGTACTTCCAATTAATACGCAGTATGAGGGAATGAGAGACTGTGTAAATACCATCAAGCAGGAAGAAGGAGTGTTTGGTTTTTATAAAGGGTTTGGTGCTGTTATCATACAGTATACATTGCATGCAACCATCTTACAGATTACCAAAATTATTTACTCCACACTTCTTCAGAATAGCATTTGAGATTTAGGTTCTGTGATTGGCTGATCCAAAAGACGTGGTCTGGATAATTTGCTATGACATTTCAAGTAATAAAAGTAAAATACTGCGTGGAAAGAAATGGGCTGGGAATTAAGACTGTGGAAAAGCTCATGCTGATTATTCTGACTTCTTATTTTTCTTAAGGCATAGATACATAGATACATATATATAATACTGGATCAAAACAAACCTTTCCAAAATTAAAAACTTAATAAAGGTAATACTTTAAATTTAAAATGTAAAGTTACATTTTAGTATAACACTCATGCTGAAGTAAAATTGATCCTGGGTAGAAACAAAAATGTATCAAGTATAAAATGAAATCGCAATGACTTGAATCTATTTTACTGACTTTAATGTTTGTTATATGTTTGTTGAACTTGGACTCAGGTCATTGTGTTAATGCTTGAAGCAATGGACAGTGTTGGATTTTACCTTCGAGCAAATAGATTATATCATCATTGAAAACAAACCTTAAGATTAGATTTGGCACTGTGTAAGCAGTGATTGAAGGGTTCTAAATTGTATTTAACCATTTTATTTGCTGTATATATTTATTATATGGAGTCGTGTGTGTATTTGTGTCCAGGTAACTTGGGATTTCCTGCATCCCTGCAAGTTTTCATAGACCAGTTTATTGCATCAAGTGAAGAGAAACTCTTTCTGCTTGAACATCAAGAATAAGACATCACAATGTCAGAAAATAGCTTTCTTGTCTGCATCATATCCGGTGTTTCAGTGTCAGAAACTTGAAATTTGTCACATGCTTGTGACATCGGGATCATCAGATGATTTCTAGAGCTACTTTTAAAGATACCTAACAATCATGGCAGCCATTACCGTTTCCACACATATCTAAGGAGCCTAGCTTGTCCTTCATTTCTAAAAGAACTTATCCTAGAGGGAGCAAGGTGAAAGTTCTCCTGGGATCTGTGCCTCCTGCTCACCATAAACAATCACTGCACTCTTTCTTTTTTCTTTCCGTGTGTGTGTGTGTGTGTGTGTGTGTGTGTGTGTGTGTGTGTGTGTGTGTGTAAAGTTTTATTCTCCAAATAAGCTACCATGAAGATAAAAGTGAACATTCTTGTTACTTTCTATTTAAACTTGCTTGGATAAGTACTGATTTAAAATAAAAACTTCATAGGAAATTTGCCCTTATGTTTTATGGAGGAGGGGGAGGAGCCACTATATTTCAACAAATGAAACTTGTTAATCGGTTTAATAAAGTCGATGTGTTCCCACAGTGGATTAGACTTTGTAATGAAGTGATGTATAGTTCCTGACCACTCATGCAGCATTTAGCATTTCATTTCTTCATGGGTGTGCTCAAGTTTACAAACACTGAAGTACAGTGCCTGCGGGTGTCGCCCAATCTCGAATGCATGCAAACTAAAACTGATGTTACGTGTTAAGTGTCACAGAGTGTGTGTACCTCGACCGATCAGAGTGGGAGCTTAACGTGGATGTGAAAAGCATGAAGCAGTGTGTAAGTAGAAGCTGTCCTTCCAGTCTGCGTGTTAATTCTGAAGTCTCTGATGTGATGTCAACTCTTCAATTCCTCAAAAGGGAAATAAATGCTGTTGATCACATTTTGATTTTATGGTTAATCTCGTAACGTGTGTTTCTCTGTGTATCAATGGGGTTAACATTTTTTTATTGACTAAGCCGCTAAGGTTTTAGATGTTTATAGTCACCTTCCTCAGAATCTCCTAGGTTTCTCAGAAAAAAAAAATGGTTAGAACAGTCTAAATGGAATAAAATATTTACTAGGTAATTTTTGTAGAATTTTCCACATATCTAAAGATAAGATATTAAAGGATTACTTATTGACAGTCACCATGAATCTAATAATATAAATTTATTGCATCTGAAGTCAAAATACTGTAGCTGAACAAAATACATGATTGGTCTCATTTATTGTTTCCTTGCAGAAATTCCCACAAATTACCTTAAAAACTAAATTTGGAGAATGCTAAATAAGGTCTTTTTTTTTTAAACTGGTTTTTCAAATTTGTTAAATGTAACCTTTGAAAGTCAAACACATTTTAGCTGGCTAATGTTTCCCAGTGAATTAATACCTTTTATACTCAGTATGACAGATAGCCCCATGGATGTGATTCTATTAAGAAGAATGTGACAGAGCAGTCACTCGCTGATTGTGCAAAAAAGCTTCAGTGGTTTTATCTAAGAGTCCCAGAATCTTTTTGGAAAGTCGAAGCTGCTGCCTTGACAGTTGACCTGTTGCTGGCTGAGGTCATGGAGGACTTGTGCTGTCTGTGTGGGTATGGATGCTGTAGAATAGAAAGACATTTTCCCACCTCTTGCAAAGATTCTCTAGATTGAGTGACTTAGAAAACTTAAGTGAATAAAACCCTTTGGTAAGGGTTCACCTCACACTAGACATGGAGTACTACTTATTGCTGGCTTTTCTGCATTCTCTTCAAATATTTGGCATGATACATCTCACCGCACCCTCCATGAATAGGTACCGTCTTACTTTTGACCCATTTTCATTAACATAGTACTAGTTTGTATAGCAGAGTAAGAAAAATCTGTGGTTTGACCTTTACATCCTGCTATCTCCGGAGATTTATTTTCTTTATTTTTTAAATTTTGTCATAGTACCATTTTTGTTTTAGGTAATAAGTTGTAATATAAGAGGTTTGATCAAATGTTGAAATCAAGCCATATCTATCTATCTATCTATCTATCTATCTATCTATCTATCTATCTATCTATCTATCTATCTATCTATCTATTATTGATACTAGAGGACTACTCACAATGAGGATAAAAGGTAATTTTTTTCCTAGATAGAAATGAAGATTAAGAGAAATCTATATGTAAAATTGAACATTTGCCACCACCTATTTAAAAAAATTCCTTGCATCATAAAACTAGGCTAATTGGTGTAGCATATAAAGCAGTATATTTTCTAAAGTAAATTCTGCATTGTATCTTGTTTAAAAAGTCTTAGCATTTTCACTGTTACCGCAGCCCTGTGGTATTTGTGGAGTAGCCCTGTTTTGGTGCTGTTGGAGGAGATAATTATAGAAAACCTGTACCTTGCCTCATATCAAGTAGCTGTGGGTCTGACAGCATCAAAATAGCCAGCTCTGTAGGAACTCAGGATAAAGATCAGAGTTAAGTGTTAGCAGAAGGCAGGAGAAGAGATTAGAGCACTCACAGTGACTAAGAAAACAAAACCAGAAATTGAGGCAAACAACAATAAAATCAAGCCCACAGCCAAATTTAGTAAAGAAGTCCCAAGTTACTCAGAAATGAATCGAGGGGACATGGCTAAACGTCACATGCTAAATGGCAGGAGTTGTACAACGATGCTATGAGAAGCCACGTGCCAGATTGAACAACCTACACGAAATGGTCAAATCCCCGTAAGCAAACTGCAAGAGCAGGCACAAGAAGAACTAGAAAATCTGAGCAGGCTAGGCCAAGTGTGAACCAGTTAGAAACTCAGAGTCTAGGACTAGCTTTATTGCTGAAGTCTACCAAACAACTCAGAATTTGGACCAATGCTCCATTCACCAAAAACTTGCAGAGGTGGAAACACTTTCCAACAAGCTATGAAACCAGAATTAAACCAATAAAGGATAGAGTCCTAGACAAGAGCTACAGAGTAACATCTCTTATGAGAATATATTACCCTAGCAAACCAGGGGCTGCAGAGACGAATCAGCAGGTAAGAACACTTTCAGAGGATCCATGTTTGTTCCCAGCACCACATGGCAGCTTACAGCACTAACTAAAGTTACAAGGAATCCAACACCTTCTCTAATATTACTTCCCTTTCTTTTCAGTCCTCATGTTCATTCTCTCCAGTCTTAGGCTTTATTTCTTTGATTATTAGTATATATATATATATATATATATATATATATATATATATATATATATATATATATATTCCTAGTATTCTGTTTCTTAAAATCTTTCTGCTTCCTCTTACATGATGTTTCCTGAGCCACAAATACAGGACCTGTGTTTCTATCTAAGGGCGCTGGGATCCCTCAACCCTATTAATGATTTCATTGTCTCTAGTTGTAGATGTTGTAATGGTCCCCACTTGCTGTAAAGAGGCTTGTTTGAAGAAGGGTATGCTACATTTGTCAGTGGGTATAAGTATAAAATTAAGAATGTAGCTAAGGAATCATGCTAGTCTAGGGAAGTGATGATCATAGGTTCTTTTCTGGGATCCATGATGTCATCATCTCAGGGAGTTGGCTAGGGTTTCAGTACCAGGCATGACTTCCCTCCTGCTGAGTGGTCTTTAAGTCTATTTAAACAGCTCTTGGTTACTACCAACATGTGAATCTCTACTGCATCTTTACGAGCATCTTACCATGTTGGTCATTGTGGTTTATAGGTGTCACAGTCGGGTAGGAACATTGTTTCCCTTCTCTGGAAGCTTGCATATATTTTTTGGAACAATGGAAGTGATATGGCAGGAAAAAGTGTCTAGGATAGATTCAGCTTACATCATTTGAGTCCTGTGTCCCAAGTATATGTTGTATACAGCAATTGGGACTTACCCTCAACCTCTGGGAGGGTTCTAAGTATAATATTATTATTAGCCTATATTATTTTGAGCATCATTTGGCTACTCTGACCAACCACTTGAAAGGAGGTACTGGGGCATTTGTTAGTTTATGGTTCTTGTGGGAGAGTGTTGTCACCTGAACTGGCATATAAGTTTGTTTAATATATAGATATAAATACATACAATTATATGTAATATATGTTCAGTGAGATATGTAATCGTTGTCTTCAGCAATAGGACCTTTTCATCACTTTGTGAGGAACAACCAGTAGGGTTGTTAATAACCTGAGTAGTTTGGGGTTCCTAGAGGAAACTTTTGGCTAATAGCTCAATCAGATGTAATCCATACACACACAGTTCAATTAGATGGAATCCATGGCACCCGAGGTTTCATTTGGTTGCAAAAGATAACTAGTTGGGCCTTCTTTGTTCCCCCCACCATTTGGGGAGACAAAAATATACACATTTATATTTCTTTTTTTTTCTTTTTTTCGGAGCTGGGGACCAAACTCAGGGCCTTGCGCTTGCTAGGCAAGCGCTCTACCACTGAGCTAAATCCCCAACCCCTATATTTCTTTTATATGTGTGTATACTTATTTGCATTTTCTTTTTCTTTTCTTTTCTCTTTCTTTCTTTCTTTCTTTCTTTCTTTCTTTCTTTCTTTCTTTCTTTCTTTGAGACAAGGTTTCTCTGTTAGCTCTCTGACTGTTCTGGAACTCACTCTGTAGACCAGGCTGACCTCAAACTCAAAGATTTGCTTGCCTCTCCCTCTGGACTGCTAGGTTTAAAGGCATGTACCACCATTACCTGAAAAAAAAATGGAGCTTCAACAAGTAGTAGGTTTCCATAAAAACCGTCAAGTGTCCCTTGGTGTTGTGTTCCCTTCTTTCCATTCTCCAGCTCCACTCTCCCTAACTATATATTTTATTTCCCCTCTCTTGAGATATCGATCCCCCAGCTTCTTATTTTTTTCCACTCCAGTCCATTTATTACTAATTGTTATTACATAAAATATGTATGTACTGTTATACAAGTATGACAACATGATAGAAGCTAGAGTCATCAGAAAGGAACGAATCTCAACTGAGAAAATGCCTCCATAAGGTTGAGTTGTAGAGCTGATATGAGACCCCCAACACATAGACAGCAGAGGACAGCTGGGTCTTGACTCAGTGAGAGAAGATGCACCTAACTCTCAAGAGACTTGAGGCCCCAGGGAGTAGGAAGTCTCATGGGGTGGGGCTGGGGGGTGGTGGGCACATCCTCTTGGAGATGGGCGGGAGAAGGTATGGGATGTGGACTAGTCAGAGGGTGGACTGGGAGGGGGATAAAGACTAGATTGTAAAAAAGATTAAAGAATAATAAAAAAGATTGAGTTGTAGGCAAGCCTGTAGGCTCTACAGTGTAGGACATATTCTTAATTAGCGATTGATGTGGAAGGGTCCAGCTCATTGTGGGTGGTGCTGTCCTTGGGCTCATGGTCCTGGCTTCTATAAGAAAGCAGGCTGAGCAAGTCAGTAAGCAGCACCCATCCCTTCATGGCCTTTCCATCAGCTCTTGCCTCCAGGTCCCCTGCCCTGCTCATGTTCCTATCCTGACTTTGACAATGAACTATGATGTGAAAGTGTAAAGACCAATAAACTCTTTCCTCCCCAGTTTGCTTTTGCTCATGGTGTTTTATCACAGCAATAGATACCCTAATAAAGACAGAAGTTGGTACCAACATAGTGAGGGATTACTGTGATACACCTGACTATGTTTTGGGAGGATCGTGGAAGGCTTTGGAACTTTGGGCTAGAAAAGCCATTGAGTGTTAAGAGCTCAATGGGCTGTTCTGAAGGAGTTTGGAAGATAATATTGAGAACTGTGAAAACGATGGAGGCCTGGCTTGGGAAGTTTTAGAGGGAAGATTAAAGATTCTATCTGGACCATTTATTATTTCAAATAGAGATTCTGTCGTTCTGGTTAACTGGAGCTAAAGAGCCAGCTGGAAATAAGGAGAGACCAGCCCCGCCAAAGTGAAATCTTTGCATTAATGGGACAAGTGATGCTGGTTAACTGGAGCTAATTAGAGTGATCTAGAAGAGATCAGCAACATTGAGGTGAAATCTTCTGTGAGGTGTACAGAGAAGCTGTGTTCCAGAAGAGGTCAAGCATGAACCTTAAGCTGATAGCTGAACTTGGTAGTGTGAGAGTCACTTAGGTGGCTTTTGAAGGAGTGAAGGGGTCATGGAGAGCAGCTGAGGCTTGGCATGGTGAGAAGCCAGGAGACGCCACTGGTGAAGGTGCAGCCTCAGTAGTAGTTGAAGGCTCAAGATTGAAGGGATCATGCAGAGAAGTTGAGGCTTGGCACCCTGAAGAGAGTCCAGGACAGGCTATTGGTGCAGCCCAGTTGCAGCAGGAGATCCTGTCATTTTGGAGATGCCAGTACTGTGGCTTGGCTACCAAGAACAGCAACATCCTAGGAGTGGAGCCTGTCCAGGCTTAGAGGACAAGCTGTGTGTGCTGCAGAAGGTGCTGGAGAAGTGACCCTTTGCAGTAGCCCAGAAGATCATGAGTGGATCTCAGACAATGGACATCGAGTAATTTATACTATCAGGGTTTGGTTTTACCTTGTTCAGATTGTGACTGTGCCCTAGTTCTTTCCTCTTTAAGTGAGAAGTATTTAATTTAATTTTGATTTTTAATGGAGCCCACAACTGAAAGGCTTTGTGCTTTTAAAAGAGCTTTTTGAGTATTAAAGCGATTGAATATTTTAAAGAGACTGAAGTTTCTTTCTTTCTTTCTTTCTTTCTTTCTTTCTTTCTTTCTTTCTTTCTTTCTTAAAGATTTTATTTACTTATTATATGTATGTAGGCGAGTACACTGTAGCTGTCTTCAGACACACCAGAAGAGGGCATCAGATCCCATTACAGATGGTGGTGAGCCACCATGTGGTTGCTGGGATTTGAACTCAGGACCTCTGGAAGAGCAGTCAGTGCTCTGAACCACTGAGCCATATCTCCAGCCCGACGAGACTGAAGTTTCTTGTTTTGGTTTTGTTTGTTTGTTTTGTTTTTGTTTTTGAGACAAGGTTTTTCTGTGTGTAGCTATGTAGCTCAATTTGTAGACTCAGGTGTTTTATATTGTGGTATTAATATTAATGTGCTATCTTGGGGATAAATGAATTGGTTTTGTCTATCCCGTTTGTTTTTTTTTTTTCCACATGAAGCTGAGAATTTCTCTTTCAAGGCCTATAAAAATTGTGTTGGAGTTTTGATAGGGATTGCATTGAATTTGTGGATTGCTTTTGGGAAGATGGCCATTTTCACTATGTTAATCCTACTGATCTATGAGCATGGGAGAGTTCTCCATCTTTAATATCTTCTTCACTTTATTTCTTCAGGGGCTTCAGGTCCTTGTCATACAGATCCTTCATTTGCTTGGTTAAAGTGACACCAAGATATTTTATATTATCTGTGTCTATTGTAAAGGGTGTAGTTTCCCAATTTTCCTTCTCTGCCCATTTATCATTTGTATAGAGGAGGGCTACTGATTTAATTTTGTATTCAGGCACTTTGCTGAAGGTGTTTATCAGCGTAGGAGTTCTCTGGTAGGGTTTTTGGGGTTGCTTATGTACACTATCATATCACCCACAACAGCAATACTTTGACTTCTTCCTTTCCAATATAGAACTTTAAGTTTTATATTGAATAGATAGGGAGAGGGTGGGCAGCTTTGTCTTGTCCCTGATTTTGTGGAAATGCTTTAAGCTTCTCTCCATTTAGTTTGATGTTGCCTCTTGGTTTGCTGTATATTGCTTTGATTACGTTTAGGTATGTGCCTATACCCCTGATTGCTCTAACACTTTTAATATGAAAGGGTGTTGGATTTTATCAAAGGTTTTTCAGTGTCTAATGAGATGATTGTGTGAATTTTTTTTCAGTTTTTAGATGGTGGATTACATTGATGGATGTTCATATATTAAACCATTTCTGCATCCCAGGGATGCTGTGTTTCCAGTATGTCCCTGTGTTCTAGTAAATCCAGTTGCGTTGCTATGGCAGTACTTCCATTGTCCCAGTGCTGATCCACATGTGTGTGCTGCCGTAGTGTATATTCTTGCGTGAGGCTGCATCTCTATGTCCACATTCAGTGTGGTGCTCTCTCCATGCCACTCTAGCATACTCATGTGTGCTGCTGTTTCAGTATGGCTGTGCTTGAGGATGTCCTGTTCTACACTGATGCTCGCAGACAGGCTCATCATTCACGTACAGTGGTGAACTAATCCGTCCATGTGCCTGCTCTCTATACCAGTACATCCATGGGCGCTGCTGTCTTAGTACAACAGTGTTCCCTGCTGTATTGGAATGTCCATTTGTGCTGCAGAAGTGCTAGTTCCACAAAGACTGCTGTTCTAGTAAATCCAGGAGCACGGCTCTAGTGGTACACCCCTATGGACTCCTCTACCAGTATATTAATGTACAGCTCTCTGTGCTGCTTTTTTTTTTTTAATAAACTGAGGCTCGTTTCCGTAGTTGGACATCCATGTCCACTTCTGTACTCTTACATCCATATTTCATGTTTACTAGACTGTGTGCTCTGCTGTCCTGGTGCATCTGTTTATTCTGCTGTACAAGTACATCGGTGTGCAATGCCATAGTAGTTCATGTGTATGCGTGTGCTGCTGTAGTTGTGCAACTTCGTAAGATCTGGAAGAAGTAATGGGAAGTGTTGTTTGGTGGAGTTGGTTAGAAGAGTAACAGAAGGAACCTGTGTGTAATTGCATGGATTGATAGGGCATGTATGGTGGAAGCCTAGAGGTTCACAGAGGTTCAGACCGGGATAGTTAGACTAGGCTATGGGAACTGGATGTAGAACCTGGGTTTTGGGAGAGGTGTGGATGGAGAGTTCAAGGTGACCCACCAGGCTATAACCTGTGGAAAGAGGTGGGGAATTTGTTGTGGTATTTTAATATTATAGACATGAAATTCAGAATGAAACCAGGATAGTCTTTATGTGTTGTCTCTGGAAGGAAAGTAACCAGAGACTCAATGCCTAGGGAGGAAAGGACTCTAACCATGGGGGTTCTAGAGTATGAAACTGACCGCCATACATCAGAGAAGGAGATCCTTTGGATGTGATATGTATGAAAAAATTGCTGGAAGATAAAAGAGACTGGATGATATGTAAAGTGAAAATGGCAGAAGAGGTGTGCCTTCCTTTTGATTTCTTGTGTGCTAGATTCAGACAATATGAAAAATCACAGTATTTCCTTTTCTAGTTTTTGTACAGTGATCCAACTTAAATTTTTTTCTGAAAGGCTATTCAGACAAAAGTTCTTTTTATATTTACTTTTGTAAATAAACAAATGCCTTTAATTGACTATGACTTCAAACTAACTTTACAATAAATTCTCAGACTATTTCAAGAGACATACGATTTCTATCATGTATTTCTCACTATAAAAACCAATTAGAATGCTAATTTGTATATAAATTCTATTCATATGAAAAAGTAATTTACTATTTCAATTAAATTATCTGTATGGCATGATGTTGGTATGGTATATCTGTATGGTATGTATTACATATAATACATACAACCTGCTCAGTCTGTCAAGATTTTAGAGCAGATCATATGATATTGGATAGCCAATTGGTATGCTTCCCTGGGGAAGATGGTTTCATCGTTTTTCAGCATTTCTTAGTTACCTGTAGTTCTTTGTGTAGTTGAGGCCTCACAGGGATCTCTCCCATCCATGTTAGAATGTTTAGGCAGTCATTATAGTCAGACTTCATTAGCATGACATCTGATAGTACTAGAAGACAATCTCACAGCAAACTTCCTGGTCCTCTGGCTTTCACAATCTTCCCTCTTCCTCTTCCACAACGATCTCAGACCCTTAGGTGTGGATGCATTCTTTGGGACCAGGACCCTCAAACCTGTAATGTGCTTGGTTGTGGTTTTCTGTACGAATACTGTTGCAAGGAGAAATTTACTTAATGTGGGGTGAAGACTACACTTATATCTGAAGGGTAGAGCTAGGATCCTCCATGAGAACGTGAGACTTCTGTGTTTTTGGGTCTGGGTTACCTCTGTCAATATCATCTTTTCTAGATCAGTCTGTTTAATCTGTAAAGTCCATGCTTTAGTTTTCCTTTATGGGCAAGTAGTACAGTGCATGTGTGCCATATTTCACTCCTCAGATGGATGGCGTTGAGGTCATTTCTATTCCCTAGCGATTGTGAGCAGCAGTAACATGGCTGATATACTCTGCCTTGTGAGGGTAGGATATCAGACCCTGTATCAATGAGTGACAGACCTGGGTAATATGCTACATGTATTTTTAGCTTTCAAGCGTTCTCCACAGTGGCTTGACCAGTTTGCAATACTACCAACAATAAATGTTCCCTTTCCCCCATGTTACCTCCATCATCTTTTGTCTGTTGTTTTATTGATCCTTGCTATTCTGACAGGGGTAAGATGAAATATCAAAGTTTTGATGTGCATTTCCCTAATTTCTAGAGACAATGAAAATTTTGGGATGTTTCTCAGTTATTTCTCCCCCTCTTTTGAGAACTCCCTGTCTAGGATCTATGCCCATCTTCAGAGCAGGTTGGTTGATTGTTCATTTTTGAATATTTGTTTCTTAGACCCTTATGTATCATGGATGTTAATCCTCTGTCAGATGTATGATTGGCAAAGATTATTTCTCACTCTAGGCTCTTTCTCTTCACCCAGTTGAATGCTTTATTTATTGTTATTTTTTGTTTTGTAGAAGCATTTTAGTTTTACGAAGTCCCACTTGTTATTGTTGCCCTTGCTTCTGGGGCAAATGGAGTCCTATTCAAAGAGGCCTTTCCTGTAGCTTCCTCATGTAGGGCACTGCCTGTGTTTTCTTCTAGAGTTCTTTTTAGACTTTGTGTTTACATCTTTGATCACATGAAATCGGTTTTCAGGCAAGGTGATAGATATGGACCTAATTGTATTCTTCTGCATGTGGACATCAAGTTGTTGTGGCACCATTTGTTGGAATACTTTCTTCTCTCCAGTGTCTTTTTGGCATCTTTTCCAAATATTCAGCGACTGAAATTACATGTAATCTTGTTTGTGTCTCATAGTCTACTCTCTGTCTTGTGCCAGTGCCATAATGTTTTTGTTATGTTGGCTCTGTTATATATCTTAAGATCTGCAATGGTAATTCCTCCAGTATCATTCTTCCTGTTCTAGATTATTTTGGTTGTCTTGGGTCTTTTGGGGTTTAGTGTGAATTATAGGATAGTTTTTTTCTTTGTGAATAATCAGTGGGGATTTTTGATTGCTATCATGTTGAATCTGTAATAGCTTTTTGTAAAATGATCATTTTCACACAACATTAATTCTACCACTCCATGAACATGGGCTTTCTTTTCACTTTTTGGTTTCTTCCTTCCTTCCTTCCTTCCTTCCTTCCTTCCTTCCTTCCTTCCTTCCGTCCTTTCTTTCTTTCTAGTTTGAAAGTTTTTCCAGTGGTGGTCCTTCCCTTCCGTGATTAGTATATTCTTAGATATTTTTGAGGGTATTCTGATGGGAGCGTGTCCATAATATCCTTTGTTGTATGTTGTTGTTGGCTTGTGGAAAGTCATTGATTTGTGCAAGTTGATTCTATATCTTGCCACACTATTGGATTTGTTTATTGTGTCTAAAGTTTTGTGGTAGACTATTGGGGTCTCTAGTGTATAGAATCATGGCATCTATAAATAGGGATCATTTGATTTCCTCTGTATTTGTATCCCTTTGATTTCCCTATCTTGCCTTATTGCTCTAGGTAAAGTTTTCAGCACAATATTGAAAAAAAGTGAGGTTAGTAGACTTTTCTGTCTCATTTCTGACTCAAGTGGTGTGGCTTCAATCTTTTTCTCCATTTAGGATGATATTGGTTGTGACTTTATCATATATAACTTTTATTAGATTAAGGTATGTTTCCTCTAGTGCTTCATTCTTTGGGTCTGTTGGTTTTTTTAAAAATCTATTTAAATGATTCTTTTTAATCAGTTAAGAATAAGCAAAATGGTCTAGAGAATAAACCATGATAGTTTTGGAGAAAGAACTCACTGACAGTCCACCCGAGGAAATAACATTAGATGGTTTGGACTTGTCAATGGATCAGATAATTTCTTCAGTGAAATGTGGACCTGGACCATCTCAGAGTCTCACATTGTTATGCCATGCTTGTCAAGGCAAAAACCATGACTTTGATATTAAAGGGAATAAGATAGTTTATCTGGGAGCCATTTTGAGTGACCATGGACAGGAAACACAAATTTACGTTACCCAGATTTCCCTGTTTCTGTTTGCAGGTCCACTTTTCTCTCTATCTTCACCAGGAGTATTGACCTGTAGTTTTCTTTTTTTGTTGTGTGTTTATCTGGTTTTGGCATCTATAGAGTGACTCTGGTTTCACAGATAGTCAGGGTCCAGATGGTCTACAATTACTTTCTCAGTCACAAACCCTGGAGATGTGGCAACTTGACTGAAAAAAACTGTGGATGGGAGGAAATACGTAGGAAGAACATCCTTGGGGTAAAACAAGACACCAGGATAGGGAAATACAGAAGAACACTCTCAGATAAAGGTGTCAAAGGCCTTGTTACCTTGTTTGTTCATAGTTGATTTGCAGAACTGTCTTTAGTAGTTAGCAAAACAGCAGTGGGAAACCCAGAAGGTTGTTTATTCCTGAAGTGAATCCAGATTTCCGTGTCTCTAGGATTATGCTCCTTTTCAGGTCCTTGTGTTGCCCATGGATGCATTGACCATGCAAGCCATACTCAACACGAAGCTGGAAGGACACACATGGACTCACAGCGCAAAGCATTTTCAGTTTTAACGAAGGAGTATGAACAAACTTGTAGGAAACAGGGTTGAGATGATAAGTACCTGAGAACATGGAATTCTGAAAGTATTTCGAAGTCTTATGTCTCTTTACTTCCTCATACTTAAAGTTAACTGGAGTTGCGATTGGTAAGAATGATTTAGATCAATGGCAGACATATTCCTGAACATAATCCATAGTTTTCAAAAAAGTTTATTGCTAAGTTTTTTTCTGTGCCGGTGAAATGAGCCAATTCATACCCGATTAGATTATATTACATGCAGGTTTATTCAGAAGCTGGACTTGGGCAAGGTCACTGGCCCCAGGGACTGAGGCCAGGGAAATCACCATGGGGAGAGAGACAGGGAGTGGAAAGTTGAGGGTTGGGGCAGGGTATGCCAGGTAGGGACTGAGGGATGCTGGGAGAACCTGGAGGGCAGGTCTGCTCTGATATGTAAACTCCGCACCTCAGTAATGTTAGACCTTGAGTATTGGAAAAGAATAAGAAGAATTGTAAAACAAAAGGGGGCTGAGTTCCCGTGGAATTCTGTTGTATTTGGAGTATGTTGTTGTTGCTTGGAGCCTATGCTAGACAAAGCTGAGCTCCGAAGGCCAGCGAACTGCTAGGGGAATTAAAATTCTTCATCTGCACTCAGCACCCACGTATGAAGCCTTTAGTTTAGATAATAATAACTAAGATAAAAAAGAACATTGCTTTTAAAGCCCAGAAAATGACTAAAAATGAGGTCATTTTAAAGAGATAGTTCAAACAGACTTCCCAGGAGCCCCTAGAGACTCCAAACCAGCTCCCTTACAACAGCCTTGTAAGTTCTTATCACAGGGCACAGTTAAACCCTGAGGGTCCTCCTTGTCCAACTCCACTGTCAGACAGTGTATCAGTTCTGCCACCTCTCCTGCAGCAGTGAGCAGACCTCCACTACCAACTCTCCTGGGGTTACCTGGCCAGACCGGTAAATAAAAAAACTAATTTTCTTCTTACAAATATTATAGCTTTTCAATACCTTTGGACCATAAAAGGGTGGGGATGTTGCTTACTGATAGTACAAATTTAAATTTTTTTAAAGATTTATTTATTATATATGAGTACACTGTAGCTGTCTTCAGACACATCAGAAAAGGGCATCAGATCTCATTACAGATGGTTGTGAGCCACCATGTGGTTGCTGGGATTTGAACTCAGGACCTCTGGAAGAGCAGTCAGTGCTCTTAACCACTAAGCCATCATCTCTCCAGCCCACTGGTACAAATTTAAAAGCATTAAAAGTTTAATTACCTAAATCTCTCAAATTAAAACAAAACAACAAAAACCACCCCCAAAATAGAGGTTCACTTACTTGCCAGCCCCCAGTTGGTTAATAAAACAATCAAACAAAGACTCAAACAATAAATAATGGAGCCTCCCAACAGGCTCACAGATTCTGTCACAAGGGCATAAAGCAAGTAAATAAAAATAAATAAGTTCCTGATTTTACAGTACACTGGGGAGCTTCTTCCACCAACAGACAAAAACTTATAGACCTTTAAGGACTTTCAAAATCTTCTACAACAAGCTATAAAAATAAGTGTTGTGTTTTTAAAAAGCCAAGTATATTTTTTCTAGATCATGGAATGGTGAGGTGGAAGGTGTGCTTTAACAGGCCATCCTGAGACATCCCTTCCCCTGGAGGTACCAGCCATAAAACATAGTTTATTTAGGGCATGGAAAAGGGAGCTGAGAAGGGAGTAGAGATAGAGAAAGAGGGCGGTTGGGGGTGGGGGGTGGGGGTGGGGTTGGGGGTGGGGGTCGGGAGTTGGAGACAGAGGAGAGGGGAGGGGAGGGAAGGGGATGAGAGGAGAGACAGGAACATGGAGAGAGAGCGAGGGGGAAGGGGAGAAAGGAGTCAGGGAGAGAGGAGAGGGAGAGAGTCAGAGAGGGGAGAGGGGGAGAGAGAAGAGAGTGAGGAGGGGGCCAAACAGCCCCTTTTCTAGCAAGCTAGGACTACCTGGCTGTTGCTAGGTAACTGTTGGGTGGAGCCTAGAAGAAAGGCCAACAACTGGGATAATAAATAGATTGTGACCATCTTGTTTATTCCCTTGACTTATGAAAACACAAATTCTGACTAGGCCTCTAAGTGCTTCAAATGTAAAAACTCAGGCCTTGCCTTTCTTTTTTCTTTTTGGAGCTGGGGACCGAACCCAGGGCCTTGTGCTTGCTAGGCAAGCGCTCTACCACTGAGCTAAATCCCCAACCCAGGCCTTGCCTTTCGATATCAGGCTTCCTCTGCAAACTCAGATAGGTTTCAAAGGAAAGCAGTCTCGTAGTTTCCATACTGTTGTTACTGACTTTAAAACAGGTTTTTTACTAATCCCATATGTTTTAATGATTAAAAAAACCCAAAAAACCACAGACTCAGCTTTTTGTGACTGCTCATTAATCTAGCACCTAATGCTTCATGGTG
The DNA here is from genome assembly GCF_021556685.1 of Rattus norvegicus. Classification (NCBI taxonomy): domain Eukaryota; kingdom Metazoa; phylum Chordata; class Mammalia; order Rodentia; family Muridae; genus Rattus; species Rattus norvegicus. The sequence goes on along the minus strand of NC_141551.1, from coordinate 23,329,802 downwards.
TTAAGAAGGGAAAACAGCAAAGGAAGGTAAGTGGATAAAAAACATGGAAATTTTTCTAATAAAGGATTCATATTTGAAGGTTAAAATGGATGAATATGTCCAGATGGAAAGGAAAAATAAACTTGTGGCACTTGGGAGGATCTATTTAAAGTACATAAAAGATGGGACTTAAAGATGATACTAAAATTTTAAGTTTGATTCATTGAGGTTAAACTCAACTCAACTGAGCTTCTTGGGGACGAGCTAGAAACCTCGTGCAATGGAAACTCCCAGGAATCTGAGGGTGACCCTAGCTAAGATTCCTAGCGGCGGGGAATAACTCCGCATTCCTTTGTCTAGGCCAGATTTCCGGTGGAGGGATTGGAACACCAACCCAGGCACAAACACTTCGACCTAAAATTTGTCCTGCCTGTAAGGTGTGCTGGGGTAAAGGTGGTGCAAACATTGTGGGAGCGGCCAGCCAATAGCTGGTCCAGCTTGAGACCCATGCCATGAGAAGGAAGCCAGCCCTGATGCTGCCTGGAGGGCCAGGACCAGAGGTTGGAGAGCCTAGAGACCTAGGATAGAACCAAACAAGACCAACCACAAAAGTTGATGAAAAGATTCCTAATGGTGATTTGCTTTACTCATAGATTGGTGCCCAGCCCAATTGTCATCAGAGAAGTTTCACCCAGCAGCTGATGGAAACGTGCAGAGCGCCACAGCCAAACGTGAGGAGCTCGGGAAATCTTGCTTACGTCAGGGAGGAAGGACTGCAGAAGTCAGAGTGGTCAAGGACACCAGGAGAACAAAGCCCACCAAATCGACTAACCTGAGCTCACAGGGACTCACAGAGACTGAAGTGATAACCAGGGGACCTGCATGGGACTGACCTAGGCTCTGTGCGAATTCCTTACAGCTGCAGACTTTGGTCTTCCTGTGGGATTCCTAGCCCTGAGCGCTTGGGCTGTTTCTAACTGGAGTGGCAGCTTTTGCGGCTCTTTTCCTCATACTGGGTTGGCTCTCATACTAGGTTGCCTTGTCTAGCCTTAATACAAGGTGCCTAGTCTTAACTGCAATTTGATATGCCACGTTTGGTTGACATCCGTGGGAGGCTTGCCCTTTACTGAAGGGAGATGGAACAGGAGTGGAAAGGGTGGGAGTAGAGGGGAGATGGGCGTGGCTGGGCAGAGACTTACACCGGGAGGAGTGGAGGGAGGAGAAACTGAACCGTGATTGGGATGAAAAAAATAAAAATATTTCACGTTCTCATAAGTTATTAGTCTATTATTCATGGTAACAATAATAATGCTGGTTCCTAAAGCTTTAAAAAAAAACAATTAAATACAGGCTAAAAAAAAACCGTCTTTAGTCACTTAATTTTTTCCATATTTGCGTTGATAACTCTCTGGCTTTATTTTTGCTATTGATCAAACACATGGGCTTGTCCAAGCTTTTTACGGACACTTTTAAAGGATTCTCTTTGTTACGAGGATCTCAACAAAAATCAAAACAATCGTTCTGCTTATGTATCTAAAGCATTTATCTCCTTTTTGCAAAGTTGTGGGAGTCCGTGTCCCTCATGACACTCTCTATAACCCTCAAGGACTATTCATGACTAAATGAGTACATGTTTTTGCACAAATATCAAATACACAAAACAAAAGAGAGAAGAAAAGACTAACTGCGCAGGAACAACGTTCCTGAATTTCAGCCGCATGTAAACTGCACGTAACTTCGGATTCATATCCCCATCACCACGCTTCTTTTTGTTGTTACGCAGACAGTTTGTGCCCCATTTGGTACTACTTCTTGCCATATTAGTCTATATATTAACAATGTCTTCAACGCTACACTTAAGATATCAAACAACCCTCTTGCATATTGGTTTCTAAAAAAACTAAAAGAAGAATGCTTTTCAGGAAATACAAATGTTCTGCTGAAGAAATTATTGATAGGACTAAGAACCGGGAGTAAAAGGTTTTTTTTTTTTTTTTTTTTAAAGGATCGTTAATTTCTGCAATCTTAACACTTCTTAGAATCATAACTGCTATTGTGGTGGGAGTGTTGCCTCTCAAACATGAAATAGAAACAGTTCAGTTTACCAGTGAACTGGCTAAAACTGTTTCAAATATAAAAAGAACACAAGGGGAAGGTAGGCATAAATACTTGGAAAGGCTTGGGTGCTCTCCCTGATAACCTTGGATTGCAGTCTATTAAATATTGCTGAAACTGCCACGTGATCATGCTTGTGTTAGTATTTCTGATTTACCTCACAATAAATATACATACCCACGTGAATTGGTTAAAAACCTATTCAGATGGGAGTGTACACTCAGTACAACAGCATTATTGACCTTACTCAATTACATCAAGAAATACATTTATTAGAACATTCTCATCTGTCAATAGTTTCTGGCCAACAGTTTATAGATGAATTTCAAAGTACCTTACCCCTTCACAATCCCTTTAATATTTTACTACGTTAAGCTACTAAAATCCTGATAAATCTAATAGTTGTTATTAGTCTTTTATTACATCTAATAGGCCGCCGCTGCATCCCAAAAATCCAGAAAAGGGCAGATTTTCCAAGAAAAGCTTTGTTTCTGTCACCACGACATGATCAGAAGAGGGGAGGTGGATGGGTCTGATGATCTGCAGTTTCCTTCTCAAGTACAAACCCTGAGGCAGATGGGGCTCTGTGACTGAGGAAAACGCCAGGCAGGAGATGACTGGTCAGACATCCTGCAGGAAGAAACAAGACCACAGTGACAGGGAAGTGTGGAAGAGGGAACCGAGACAGAGGTGGTAACTGCTCACACTCTGCTCGCAGAGCTGTCTTTAGTAGTTAGCTGAGCGATATACAAACAACCGCAGAACAAAAGAGAAGGTGTTTATTTATGAACTGAATCTCTCATTACTCCCCTGTGTGGCAATATGGCTGCTGTCCTGGCAGTAGAAGGAGTTGGGGAGTGCCCCTTCTGTTTCTATTTTTTGAGTAGTTTAAGAAGGATTGGCTGTACGTCTTCTTTGAACGTCTGGGGGAGTCCTGCTGTGATTCCATCTGGACTTGGACTTTTTTTTTTTTTAAGCTTGAAGGCTTTTTATTACTATTTCAATATGTCTTTGTGTTGTTGACTGTCTCTTGATTTAATTATGGTAGTTTGGCTGAATCTAGAAAGTCATCCATTTCTTTTAGGTTTTCCACCTTGGTAGAATACTGATTTGTAAAATATTCCCTTACATTCTGAATTTCTTTTCTCCCCCCCATCTTTATTGAACTGGGTATTTCTTATTTACATTTCGAGTGTTATTCCCTTTCCCGGTTTCCGGGCAAACATCCCCCTCCTCCCTCCCATTCCTTATGGGTGTTCCCCTCCCGGCCCTCCCCCCATTGCCGCCCTCCCCCCCACAGTCTAGTTCACTGGGGGTTCAGTCTTAGCAGGACCCAGGGCTTCCCCTTCCACTGGTGCTCTTACTAGGATATTTATTGCTACCTATGGGGTCAGAGTCCAGGGTCAGTCCATGTATAGTCTTTAGGTAGTGGCTTAGTCCCTGGAAGCTCTGGTTGCTTGGCATTGTTGTTCTTATGGGGTCTCGAGCCCCTTCAAGCTCTTCCAGTCCTTTCTCTGAGTCCTTCAACGGGGGTCCTATTCTCAGTTCAGTGGTTTGCTGCTGGCATTCGCCTCTGTATTTGCTGTATTCTGGCTGTGTCTCTCAGGAGCGATCTACATCCGGCTCCTGTCGGCCTGCACTTCTTTGCTTCATCCATCTTGTCTATATGGGTGGCTGTATATGTATGGGCCACATGTGGGGCAGGCTCTGAATGGGTGTTCCTTCAGTCTCTGTTTTAATCTTTGCCTCTCTATTCCCTGCCAAGGGTATTCTTGTTCCCCTTTTAAAGAAGGAGGGAAGCATTCACATTTTGATCATCTGTCTTGAGTTTCATGTGTTCTATGCATCTACGGTAATTCAAGCATTTGGGTTAATAGCCACTTATCAATGAATGCGTACCCCATGTGTTTTTCTGTGATTGGGTTAGCTCACTCAGGATGATATTTTCCAGTTCCAACCATTTGTCTATGAATATCATAAAGGCATTGTTTTTGATAGCTGAGTAGTAGTATTCCATTGTGTAGATGTATCACATTTTCTGTATCCATTCCTCTGTTGAAGGGCATCTGGGTTCTTTCCAGCTTCTGGCTATTATAAATAAGGCTGCTGTGAACATAGTGGAGCACGTGTCTTTTTTATATGTTGGGGCATCTTTTGGGTATATGCCCAACAGAGGCATAGCTAGATCCTCAGGTAGTTCAATGTCCAATTTTCTGAGGAACCTCCAGACTGATTTCCAGAATGGTTGTACCAGTCTGCAATCCCACCAACAATGGAGGAGTGTTCCTCTTTCTCTGCATCCTCACCAGCATCTGCTGTCACCTGAGTTTTTGATCTTAGCCATTCTCATTGGTGTGAGGTGAAATCTCAGGGTTGTTTTGATTTGCATTTCCCTTATGACTAAAGATGTTGAATATTTCTTTAGGTGTTTCTCAGCCATTCGGCATTCCTCAGCTGTGAGTTCTTTGCTTAGCTCTGAACCCCATTTTTAATAGGGTTATTTGTTTCCCTGTGGTCTAACTTCTTGAGTTCTTTGTATATTTTGGATATGAGCCCTCTATCTGTTGTAGGATTGGTAAAGATCTTTTCCCAATCTGTTGGTTGCCGTTTTGTCCTAACTACAGTGTCCTTTGCCTTACAGAGGCTTTGTAGCTTTATGAGATGGTTGGGAGACCTTTAGTGACTGCTTCTATTTCCTTAGGAGTTATGGGGTTGTTTAACTGGTTTATCTGTTCCTGATTTAACTTCGGTACCTGGTATCTGTCTAGGAAATTTTCCATTTCCTCCAGATTTTCACGTTTTGTTGAATATAGGCTTTTGTAGTAGGATCTGAAGATTTTTTTTTGAATTTCCTCTGATTCTGTTTTTATGTCTCCCTTTTTATTTCTGATTTTGTTGATTTGGACACACTCTCTGTGTCCTCTCGTTAGTCTGGCTAAGGGTTGATCTATCTTTTTGATTTTCTCAAAGAACCAACTTTTGGTTCTGTTGATTATTTCTATGGTCCCTTTTGTTTCTACTTGGTTGATTTCAGCTCTGAGTTTGATTATTTCCTGCCTTCTACTCCTCCTGGGTATATTTGCTTCTTTTTGTTCTAGAGATTTTAGGTGTGCTGTCAAGCTGCTGACATATGCTCTCTCCTGTTTCTGCAGGCACTCAGCGCTATGAGTTTTCCTCTTAGCACAGCTTTCATTGTGTCCCATAAGTTTGGGTATGTTGTACTTTCATTTTCATTAAATTCTAAGAAGTCTTTAATTTCTTTCTTTTTTTCTTTCTTGACCAGGTTATCATTGAGTAGAGCATTGTTCAAGTTACATGTATATGTGGGTGTTCTTACCTTATTGTTATTGAAGACCAGCTTTAGCCCGTGGTGGTCTGATAGGACGCATAGGATTATTTCTATCTTTCTGTTTCTTTCGAGGCCTGTTTTATGACCAATTATATCGTCAATTTTGGAGAAAGTACCATGAGCTGGTGAGAAGAAGGTATATCCTTTTGTTTTAGGATAGAATGTTCTATAAATATGTTGTCCATTTGGTTCATGACTTCTGTTAGTCTCTCTATGTCTCTGTTTAATTTATGTTTCCATGATCTGTCCATTGATGAGAGTGGGGTGTTGAAATCTCCTACTATTATTGTGTGAGGTGTATTGTGTTCTTTGAGCTTTAGTAAGGTTTCTTTTATGTATGTAGGTGCCCTTGTATTTGTAGTATAGATATTGAGGATTGAGAGTTCATCTTGGTGGATTTTTCCTTTGATGAATATGAAGTGTCCTTCCTTATCTTTTTTGATGACTTTTGGTTGAAAATTGATTTTATTCGATATTAGAATGACTATGCCAGCTCGCTTCTTCAGACCATTTGCTTTGAAAGTTGTTTTCCAGCCTTTTACTTGAGGTAGTGTCTGTCTTTGTCTCTGAGGTGTGTTTCCTGTAGGCAGCAAAATGCTGGGTCCTCATTACTTATCCAGTTTGTTAATCTGTGTCTTTTTATTGGGGAATTGAGTCCATTGATGTTGAGAGATATTAAGGAATAGTGATTGTTGCTTCCTGTTATCTTTGTATTTGGAGGTGAGATTATGTTTTTGTGCTTGTCTTCTCTTTGTTTTGTTGCAAAATGATTAGTTTCTTGCTTTTTCTAGGGTGTAGCTTGCCTCCTTGTGTTGGGCTTTACCATTTATTATCATTTGTAGGGCTCGATTTGTAGAAAGATATTGTGTAAATTTGGTTTTGTCATGGAATATCTTGGTTTCTCCATCTATGTTAATTGAGAGTTTTGCAGGATACAGTAACCTGGGCTGGCATTTGTGTTCTCTTAGGGTCTGTATGACATCTGTCCAGGATCTTCTGGCTTTCATAGTCTCTGGTGAGAAGTCTGGTCTAATTCTGATAGGTCTGCCTTAATATGTTATCGACCTTTTTCCCTTACTGCTTTTAATAGTCTTTCTTTGTTTTGTGCATTTGGTGTTTTGACTTATTATGTGAACAGGAGGAGTTTCTTTTCTGGTCCAATCTATTTGGAGTTTTGTAGACTTCTTGTATGTTTATGGGCATCTCTTTCTTTAGGTTAGGGAAGTTTTCTTCTACGATTTTGTTGAAAATATTTACTGGTCCTTTGAGTTGGTAGTCTTTACTCTCTTCTATTCTTATTATCCTTAGGTTTGATCTTCCCATTGTGTCCTGGATTTCCTGTATGTTTTGGGCCAGTAGCTTTTTCCATTTTACCTTATCTTTGACAGTTGTGTTGATTTCTATGGAATCTTCTGCTCCTGAGATTCTCTCTTCTATCTCTTGTATTCTGTTGGTCATGCTTGTATCTACGGCTCCTTTTCTCTTCCTTTGGTGTTCTATATGCAGGGTTGTCTCCCTTTGTGCTTTCTTTATTGTTTTTATTTCCATTTTCAATTCCTTCAACCATTTGATTGTGTTTTCCTGGAATCCTTTCAGGGATTTTTGTGTTTCTTCTCTAAGGGCTTCTACTTTTTACTTGTGTTTTCCTGCATTTCTCTAAGGGAGTTCTTTATGTCTTTCTTGAAGTCCTCCATCATCATGATCAAATGTGATTTTGAATCTAGATCTTGCTTTTCTGGTGTGTTTGGATATTCAGTATTTGCTTTGGTGGGAGAATTAGGCTCTGATGATGCCATGTAGTCTTGGTTTCTGTTGCTTGGGTTCCTGTGCTTGCCTCTCGCAATCAGGTTGTCTCTGGTGTTATCTTGTTCTGCTACTTTTGACAGTGGCTAGACCGTCCTATAGGCCTGTGTGTCAGGAGTGCTGTAGACCTGTTTTCTTTCAGCCAGTTATGGGAACAGAGTGTTCTGCTTTCGGGAGTGTAGTCTTTCCTGTCTACTGATCTTCAGGTGTCCCTGTGGGCGTGTGTCCTGAGTCCACCAGGCAGGTCACTTGGAGCAGAAAAGTTGGTCTTACCTCTGGTCTTGGGCCTGAAGTTGCTCCTTGAGCTGGGTTTCAGCTCTCAGTGACAGCAGTAACCAGAAGGGCCTGCCCCTACTTCTGGGTCCTTGTGGGCAGGGGGACCAGATGGAGGTAGGCATTTTCCTCTAGAGTCAAAAATGAGGGCAGAGATTAGTTTCCTCTGGTTTCCCAGGCATGTCTGCCCCTCTAGCTCTCCCTCTCAACGGATTTGGGTTCAGGGACCTGTTTGACCGGGTCCATTCAGATCCGGGCACAGTCTGGACTGCAGGGCTCCTCCAGCTTGACTGCCCCTATCTTCCTGTGCCCAGAGGCCCCATACAGTTTCCTCTTGGGCCAGGGATGTGGGCAAAGGTTGGCAGAAGTGGTGGTCTCTCCTGCCCTGCAGTCTCAGGATTGCCCACAGGTCTGGGCGATCAGCTCTCTCTCCCATGGGGTTTGGGAGCAGGGAGCTGTGGGCCGGGATCAGTGAGGTTCGGGTGCCAGCTCCTGAATTTCTTTTTTATCTGTTGTGTTGTTTACATTTTCATTTCTGATTATGTTAATTTTGGGTTTCTCTTTCTTTTTTCTAGTGGGTCAATGGTCATCAATTTTGTTTGCATTCTCTTAAAACATAAGCTCCGAGAATTGTTGTTTCTTTGTATTGATTTCTTTGCTTCTATTTCAATAATTTCTGCTCTGATATTCCTTATACGTGACTTGTGTTTTTCATTATGAAGCTTTAAGTACAAATTCTTTTTTTGTATTCTTAGCCCTTTATGGTATACCATCAGGGCTTTCATTTCTGGTTTTGTCTATTTGGTGCTCTATGTGCTTCTTGTGGCTGTTTGGGTTTAAATTTCCTCTCTTTGGGGGAAGTTTTCTTCTATGATTATGTTGAAGACCTTGTCTGTCATTGACTTGGATTTCTTCTCCCTTATCTATGCCTACAGCAAGCACGTTTGGGTTTTTCCTAGTGTCCCACATTTTTGTATATTCCTTTGCTGTCTTTGGGTTCTTTTCCTGTTTCTTCTTTACTTGGTCTTGTGTCTCTATTTTATCTTCAAGTCCTGATATTCTGTTATGCTTCATTAATTCTACTTGTAAGGCTTTTCTTTGAGTTTTCTAGTGTTTTTTATTGTATATTGTCTTTATTTACATTTTAAATGTCCCCTTTCCTGGTTTCACCTCCAGAAACCCCCCATCCCATTCCCCACCTCCTGACTCTGTGAGGGTGCTCCTGGATCCACTAACCCACTTCCTCATGCCTCCCTGCCCTGGCATTCCTCTACAGCAGGGCACTGAGCTTTCACAGGATCAAGGCCCTCTCTTCCCATTGATGCCCAACAAAGTCCATGTTCTGCTACATATGTGGCTGGAACATGGGTCCCTCCATGTGTACTCTTTGGTTGGTGGTTTAGTTCCTCGGAGTGTTCGGTTGGTAGATATTGTTGTTCTTCCTTTGGGGTTGCAAACCCTATCAGTTACCTCAGTCCTTTCTCTAATTCTTCCATTGGGGACCCCGGTCTCAGTTCAATGGTTGGCTGCCAGTATTCACCTCTGTATTTGTCAGGCTTCGACAAAGCCTCTCAGGAGACAGCTATATCAGGCTTCTGTCAGCATGTTCCTCTTGGCATCACCAATAGTTGACTGGGTTTGGTGACTGCATGTGGGATAGATCCCCATGTGTGGCAGTCTCTGGATGGCCTTTCCTTCAGTCTCTGCTCCACATTTTGTCTCCATATCTCCTCCTATGAATATTTTTGTTTCCCCTTCTAAGAAGTACTGAAGCATCCACACTTTTGTCTTTCTTATTATTGAGCTTCATGTGGTCTGTGAATTGTACCTTGGATATTCTAAGCTTTTGAGCAAATATCCACTTATCAGTGAGTACATATGTGTTTTTTTGTGAATGGGTTATCTCACTCAGGATGATATTTTCTAGTTTATTCCATTTGCCTATTAATTTCATGAAGTCATTGTTTTTAATAGCTGAGTAGTACTCCATTGTGTAAATGTAACACATTTTCTGTATCCACTCCTTTATTGAAGGACAACTGGGTTTTTTCCAGCTTCTGGCTATTATAAATAAAGCTGCTATGAACATAGTAGAGCATGTGTCCTTGCTATATGTTGGAGCATCTTTTGTCTGTGTGCCCAGGAGTGGTATAGCTGGGTCCTTCGGTATGTTATGTCCAATTTTCTGAGGAACTACCAGACTGATTTCCAGAGTGGTTGTACCAGTTTGTAATCCCACCAACAATGGAGGAGTGTTCTTCTTTCTTCACATTCCCTCCAGCATCTGCTGTCACTTGAGTTTTTTTTATCTTAGCCATTCTGACTGGTGTTAAGTGGAATCTTAGAGTTGTTTTGATTTGCATTTCCCTGATGACTAAGGATGTCAAACATTTCTTTAGGTGTTTTCTTCATTTTCATTCAATTCTGAAAAGTCTTTAATTTCTTTCTTTATTTCTTCCTTGACCAAGTTATTATTGAGTAGAGCCTTGTTCAGCTTCCATGTATATGTAGGCTTTCTGTTGTTTTTGTTGTTAATGAAGATCAGTCTTAGTCCATGGTGACCTGATAGGATACAAGAGATTATTTCAATCTTCTTGTATCTGTTGAGGCCTGTTTTGTGACTGTTTACATGGTCAATTCTGGGAAGGTGCCATGAGGTGCTGAGAAGAAAGTATATTCTTTTGGTTTAGGATGAAATGTTCTATAGGTATCTGTTAAATCCATTTGCTTCATAATTTCTGTTAGTTTACTGTGTCACTGTTTAGTTTCTGTTTCTATGATCTGTCTATCCATGCGAGTAGGGTTTTGAAGTCTCCCACTATTACTGTGTGAGGGGCTATTGTATGCTTTGAGCTTTAGTAAAGTTTCTTTTATGAATGTGGGTACCCTTTTATTTGGAGCATACATGTTCAAAATTGAAAGTTCATCTTGGTAGATTTTTTTTCCTCTGATGAATATAAAGTATCCTTCCTTTTCTTTTTTGATCACTTTTGGCTGTAAGTCAATTTTACTCAATATTAGAATGTCTACTCTAGTTTATTTCTTGGGACCATTTGCTTGGAAATTTTTTTCCAGCCTTTAACTCTGAGGTAGTGTTTGTCTTTTTCGCTGAGGTGTGTTTTCTGTATGCAGCAAAATGCTGGGTCCTGTCTACATATTCACTCTGTTAATCTCTGTCTTTTTTACTAGTGAATTGAGTCCATTGATGTTGAGAGATATTAAAGAATAATGATTGTTGCTTTGCATTATTTTTGTTTTTAGAGGTGGACTATCTTTTGTGTGACTATCTTTTGGGTTTGTTGCAAGAATATTACTTTCTTGCTTTTTCTAGGGTGTAGCTTCCCTTGTTGTGTTGGAGTTTTCCATTTATTATCATTTGTAAGGCTGTGGAAAGATATTGTGTAAATATGGTTTTGTCATGGAATATCTTGGTTTCTCCGTCTATGTTAATTGAGAGTTTTGCAGGATATAGTAGCCTGGACTGGCATTTGTGTTCTTTTAGGGTCTGTATGACATCTGACAGGATTTTCTGGCTTTCATAGTCTCTGGTGAGAAGTCTGGTGTAATTCTGATAGGTTTGCCTTTACATGTTACTTGACCTTTTTCCCTTACTACTTTTAATATTCTTTCTTGATTTTTACATTTGGTGTTTTTTCTTATTATGTTTCTTTTCAGTTCAATTTATTTCCAGTTCTGTAGTCTTCTTGTATGTTCATTTTCATCTCTTTCTTTAGGTTAGGGAAATTTTCTTCTATAATTTTGTTGAATATATTTACTTGCTCTTTAAGTTGGGAATCTTCGCTCTCTCCTTTACCTATTATCTTTAGGTTTGATCTTCTCATCATGTCCTGGATTTCTTGGATGTTTTGGGTTAGGAGTTTTTTGCAATTTGTATTTCTTTTGATTGTTGTGTCAATGTTTTCTATGGTATCTGCTACACCTGAGATTCTCTCTTCTATCTTTTGAATTCTGGTGGTGATGCTTTCACTTATGACTCCTCATCTCTTTCCTAGGTTTTTTATATCCAAGATTGTCTCCCTTTGTGATTTCTTTATTGTTTCTATTTTCATTTTTAGATCCTGGTTGGTTTTGTTCAATTCCTTCACCTGTTTGGTTGTGTTTTCCTATAATCCTTTAAGGGTTTTTTGTGTTTCCTCTTTAAGGGTTTCTACCTGTTTACCTGTGTTTTCCTGCATTTCTTTAAGGGAGTTATTTATGACCTTCTTAAAGTCCTGTATCATCATCATGTGATGTGCTTTTAAATCCAAGTCTTGAATTTCTGGTATGATGGCATATGTACAACTTGCTGTGGTGGGAGAACTGGGTTCTGATGATGCCAAGTAGTCTTGGTTTCTGTTGCTTAGGTTCTTGTGCTTGCCTCTTGCCATCTGGTTGTCTGTGCTACCTGCCCTTGCTGTCTCTGACTGCAGCCTGTCCTTCCTGTGATCCTGGTTGTGTCAGAGCTCCTCAGAGTCCAACTGTCTCTGTGATCATATGATTATGGGATCCTGTGATCCTGAGATCCTGGTTGTATCCAATCTCCTGGGAGTCGAGCTTCCTCTATGATCTTGTGATCCTGTAATCCTGGGTGTTTCAGAGCATCTCTGATCCTGGGCCTGTTAGAGCACCTGGGCATCAGGCTTTCCCTTGGTTTTGTGGGACTGGATGCTGAGCCAGCATCCAATGTCTGCTCAGGGCACTGGTTCAGACAAGGGTTTTCTAATTTTTATATTACTAGGTTTTAATTCTGTCTTCATTTCATCATAAATGTTCTTCATTGTTTGTATCTCTTTGTTGAATTCTGTTCTTAGGACCTGGATTCTCCTCATCATTTCTATCTGCCTTATGCTTTTGTTTTCTTGGGTATTACTCAGGTTTAGTGTTCTTCCTCTTCAATATTATTGAGCTGATTCTGTCTTCTGTCCCCTTGACTTCTTTGATGTAATTTATGAATTAAAAATTTTCTCTGACCTGATACTTATCTAGTTCCCAAATATTTTTTCAGGATATAGATTCAAAGCAAGATACTGGCTTGAACTTTTATTCTATTTGCATTTTTGTAATGAGATCTAACCAATGCAGACTTCATTTGTTTCTGTCTGATTTGAGGAGAGCAGATTGATGCAGAAAATGGGATGTGCAGGTAAGTAGGGCCTTGCCTTAGTTTTTATTGCTGTGAAGAGACACCATGACCACAGCAACTCATAGAAAGAAAAACTTTTAATAGGGGGTGGCTTACAGTTTCAGAGACTTAATTCATTATTATCACAGTAGGAAGCATGACAGCATCCAGACAGACATGGTGCTAGAGAGGGTTCATAGAGTTCTATCTCTTGATCTGTAGGTAATAGGAGAGTATATACCACATTGTGGTAACTTGAGCATAAATTACCACAAACCCTGCCTCCATTGTGACACACCTCCTCCAATAAAGCCACACTTCCTATAGTGCCACTCCCTATGAGCTATACGGACCAGTTTTATTCAAACTCCACATGCCTGTAGGTTGAAGGAAGCATGGAGGGAGTGCAGTCAGTTGGACAGGAAGACTGGTTTGGTAAGCAGCTGTGCATCTTGTTCTAAGCCTGATGGGTGTGGGTAGATCTGGGGGCTGGAGATCGTATGTAGAAGAGAGAATCAGACAGTAATAAATCTAGACCCCGGAGAAGGATGTGCAGAATCTGGCTGGATGGAAAGATTTGGTGTGATCTGTGGGTCAGGGCATAGGCAGGGCAGGTTCAAGTAAAAGCCCAAATTTAATTTCATGACACTTTCAAATATGGGCAGACCAGGGCAGGGCAGTGATGTGGGGGATCTAGACTAGATTTAATGGGTTATGGAGAGTGCATGACGGCGAGGTTCAGGCAGATTTATTTGGCCAACCCCTGGAGTAGGATGTTCACATCTGACTGGATGGAGAGGCTGGATGTGGTTAGGGCGGAGCATGTGGGTCAGCACCAGGTAGTGCAGGTTCTGGCAGAACCCTAGAGGTTTGTTATGGTGCAAAGTCCATTTTCTTAAACGTCAATACCAGGTATGCTGTCGTCAAATTTAAAGGTTTTGGGGAGTTTTTCAGAATACCTCAGTGGTGTTCTTGGAACACCGATGGACAATTCTATATGAAGAAAGGATCCAATGGGATTTCATGTGTAATTGATCATTAGATGGTGACTTTGACTGATTTCTCTCACAAAGCTAGCAGACATTTGTTCATTATACAACAGTAGCAAACAGTCTCTGACGTAGCAAACAGGTCATTGCAGTTCTCTTACTTGTTTTTAGAACCCTGAAGTGTGTGCGTGCGTGCACGTGCGTGCGCGCGTGCACACACACACACACACACACACACACACACACACACACATACACACGAAAACAATTCTCTGTCTTTCGAACATCTATGGTAAAACCTGTCTAGAGTTCTTTAGTTTCCTTGGTTGTCATCATCCTTTAATGAGGACAATACTGCCCCAACTTTTTTTAAACTAAACTCAATGAAAATAATAATAGGACAAATTCATTTTTTGTATATGATACATGCTATCTAACTTGCATGCTATGTTCCAAAGATGCATACTGTTATCATATGGCTGTCTTATGTTCTGGATCTTTGACATCTGTTAAGTTTATCATAGCCCCTTAGACTGATCCTCTTCTGAGGTTCTCAACTGCTTTCTCTTCTGTATAACCCTTTTTGCCAGGTAGGAAGTAGTGTGATCTGTGCCTCTAAACCCCTAACTGCCGTTAGGGTGATCTCTGAGAGGAAGAGGTGATGGAATAGTATTTAAAGACTCCTTGGTCTTGTAAAGCTTGCTCCTTCCGTCATCTCTGCTCAAGGTATCATATCAGGCAAGAATAAGCCCACAGCACATGGATGCCGCACAGCTTCATATTGCCATTCCACCAGTTCCATTCAACATTAGTAACACAGCAACCTCACCATCACTGCCTTACTGCACAAGACTGGACAGCACCCTGCTACCGTTACCCATGTCACCAGCCTTCCTATTTTTAACTTTTCTGATTCGTCTTCTGATTCTCAATATTTTTTGGAACCTAACTCCCTTGCTATAGACAAATCCTCAACAATCCCTCCTAGTTCATACCCAACTCTGCCGCCAACTGTGAGCTCTAACTTTCCCTCCATATCTTACCAGCTTTCCTGATACCAATGCCTTTGTCTAGCTAATGGGCTATCTGACTCATCCTTCTTCTCACCTCTGGGCATTCTTTTTGGATTCAAAACAGAAACAGCTGGACTCAGCAGTTTTTCGTTATGTTTTTAATTAATTTACCTCTCTCTGTCTCTCTACTTCTCAGAAAACCTTAAGGAAATTTCATATAAGCTTGATAGCCTTTAGGATCAACTGGTTTCTTTGGCTCCCATGCTATGCTAAAATCAAAGAGTCCTCCTGACAACTGCCCAAGCCAGGATTTGTACCTTCCTCCAGGAACAATGATCACAAATTCAAACTGTTTTGAGGTGGAGCCCAAAGATTCAGAGAGCAGACCTGGAGAATCCAGCCTCCTCCTTTGATGGGCTCTTGATTCCCTCCCATCCTGGCTCCCTCCCCACCTCATCCCTTTCCTCCTCCTAATCCTCTCATTTTTACACCGTCTTTGAAACTTGAATAGAAGTTATTTCTAGAATGAATCATCCACAACTCTTGGTTGTCACCACATTAAGACGAAGCTAAAGCAACCGTGTCCCTTGGAATCACTCACACCACAAACTTCCAAACACATACCCCTCTGCCAGCAGGAAGTAGCCTGACAGTAAAGGACACCTCCTATGAAGTTTATATGTGAAGGGTTTGGAATAAAGGAAATCCCTTACCCCAAACTAGGACTGTAAAACAAGGTCAAGGCAACAGAAAACCCTTCATAGAATCACAAAAAGCTGCCAACTTCTACCATATCCCCTGGGCCTGGAGGTTACAGAAAAGCAAACAAACAAACAAACGAACACTCTAGCATCTCCCACCCTAGAGTTTCTTTTGGCCTGGTGAGTCCAGGCCGCCCACCCTCCCTACTCTGAATGATCGAAGCTGTTTATAAACTCCGTGTGGCAAGTTCTCCTGTAGGATCAGATCCTGCCAATCTCAGACCAAGAAAAATCGGCTCTTACAGTTTTGAAGTCAAACTGAGCCTAAACTTTCCTTTTCCTTCACTGACCTATTTCTTACATTTTATTTTAAGGTGGAATTGAGACACAAAATAAAAAGGCAATAACCCTGACAGATTTGTTTTTCTTAAAAACTCAGATGACTGAAATAGATGATTGGACAAGAAGGAAGGTTAAGGAGAAGCACGCGTAGTATTTCACCCGGTGTGTTTCAGACCTCAAAGGAGTTGCCCGTGGGAAAAACAATCACGACTGGGGAAGAGATTAACATCAAGACGGGACGCGATCAAGAAGCAAAAACAATTATTTTAATGCTCTTGTTACACATACGAATAAACAGGAAGCATGATCAAGAACCCTGTTAGGCGAGTTATCCTTTCCAAGGTGCAGATTTTTGAGCAGTGGGTGGGTCAAATTCCCTTTGGCAGCACCTCACTTGTGGAGGCGTGCAGAGGGCGTGCAGAGAGAACACCGACTCACAAGATAAAAACAGACACCAAGAGGAGTAACAGGAGGGACAAAAGCGGAAAGACAAACAATGAAAACAGCCGCAACAGGCCGACCTTGCTTGTGAGACTGCTTCGGGAGCCGTGCCTGATCTGGATAAGGCGCGGGATGCGAGTGCTGAATGCTTGCAGGACCTTGGTGTTATCACCGTTTGGAATATTCTGGACGTGTTTGCCTCATTTTTCACAGCTAGTAATGAAGTACAAAAGCCTTTAAGATCTGGAAATAAATATCTCCATTCTTCCCTGGGAAACACTTCAATTAGCAAATAACTGTAACTGCATCATTACCATTTAATTTTCTGGGCAGTTCCAACGGCACCTGGAAGATAATAAAAAGATGTCGATATTATTCATATCTTTAATTGCTCCTATTAGCATGTTTTTGCTGTCCTGTGGGCAAAATTTTTAACACTTGGCTGGGCCTACAGTAGAAAAAGGAGGCATAATAATCCAGACCGAAATACTTTTCTAAGTACCCATTACATCGGATAGCTATAAGCAGTAATATACCTTTGTAATAAAACCTATTTACTGGTAAAAATTAAAATGGCCTTAATGGCTTTATAGCAGTCATACGATTAAAATAATTATACTGAGTTGCTGCTGTTTTGATTAGTCTGGCTACAAAATAAAGTAAAGGAGAAAGCAAAACGAAGAAAGCTAATTCCAAAAGCCAGTGCAGGAATCCAGAGGACCTAAAGTGCAGAAGTGCCCTCTTCCCCCCAAAGCCATTTCTTGCTCCTCTGACGGCAGAGCTGCCCTTCTGTTTATGTGCAAGAAGAAGGAATCATTACCCCGCCGTTGCAGAAATTACTTTAATTCCTGGCCCAGGGTTTCTACCCCAGCTTTTGGTTATTGAGTTCTTGCATAAAAAACACACTCACAGCCTTTATATTTACAATAAGCCTTAAACAACACGGGAGCTGGGCAGCTGCCTACCCTCCATGCAGTTAGAATTCACGTTCCTATAGCAAACCCTGAGTTATTACTTACTATTTACCATGTTCCATCTAGGCTGCTCTTAACTCCACTTGGACAGTCCTCAGGGCCACGCTCTCCTGACTCTTAACCCATAGCAGCTTCTCTTTCCTCCTCTCCTGCACATCCTTCTCTTCCTCATCCTTCTCTCCCCCAAGCCCTCGAAACTCGACCTCCACCTATGTCTCGTCTTCCCAACTATTGGCTGCTGGCATCTTTATTTACCAATTAGAAATAACTTGGGGGCATGGTCACTCAGTGTCTCTTCTCTGGGTCAACCAGTCTGGGGGTCCCAAATTAGCATTGGAGTGCAAGCAGCATTAGGCTAACCCACTACACTCCACACTATTGATAAGGCTTCCTAGAATATGTTCTATGTGTTGTGGAGGATTCCTGTTTATGGAATCCCTTGGCAATCTCTTTATCTTGAGTTAAGCATCTTTTGTCAACAAGCTAGACATTTCCCTAGTCATGGTCAATCATGGTAAAATCCATTGATACAAAACCTAGAAAATCAAGAATCTCACAATCTCTATAGATTTTATTTTTTAATTGATTGCAGACTTTTATATTAGTTTTAGGTAAATTTAGTTTGTATTCCAAAAGTTCATTAGGAAATTGTCAGTGACGCTTGTGAACTCAGGATTTTGTGACAGCCTGTGGGAGAAAAGCAGGTGACACAGTAGAGAAAAGCTTAAGTCCAGGCATGGCAGCACACACCTTTGATCCCAGCATTCAGTACAGAGCCTTGCAGATCTTTGAGTTCAAGGTCAATCTTAAGAGCCAGTTAGGACAGCCAAGCGTAGCAGTGAAGGAGTTAAAAAACAGGAAGCTGGTGATAATGTAATAGAACAAGGGAGCCATCTTCCAGTTCTAGTTCCAGCAAGGAGGAGAACTTCAGCCATGCGGCTCTGGCTTTAGAGTCAAGAATAGAAGGAACTGCTAGGACAATTAATGCTGCTTAGTTGTAGCCAAGAAATTAGTGGTGACTAAGAAGAGACCAGCATCACTGAGGTTGAAATCAGGGAAGTATTTTCTGAGAGCACAAAGAAGCTGTGTTCCAGAAATAGCCAAGGCTATAGCTTGTACTACAGCTGTACTTGGTAATGTGTAAGAATCATCCGGGTGGTACTGGTTTTATAGTCATGAAGGGGTCATGGAGAACAGTTGAGCCTTGGTACTGTGAAAGGCCTGGAAAGGCTGTTGGAGAAGGTGCAGCCTCAGTTACAGTTGAGGGCGGAGGACTGAAGGGGTCATAAAAAGGAGTTGAGGCTTGGTACCATGAAGAGAGCCTATGAGAACGCCTAGATGCAGCAGAAGACTCCAGTGTATTGGAGATGCCAGGACCATGGGACGATCACCAAGAACAGCAGCAGCAGTGGAATGAATCAACATGAGCTTAGAGTGCTACAGGGAGCAGAGCGGGAGTTGTGACCCAAGCTTTTTGGAGGAGCCCAGAAGTTGATGTGTGGATCCGACATCGGAATAAGAAAGTGTATTGTTAAAGTTGCCTTGGAGACCCTGAAATGTTCAAGATGCCAGAGCAGTGGGATATCCGCTGAGAAGTTGCTAACAGGGAGTGGAACCAGCCCAGGAGAGAGAAGTTTGTTGCAGTCAACAAAGCAGAAAGGATTTGGAGATCTGAAGACTGCTTCGACATCAGACATGAAGATGCAGAGTTTGGAGTTTGCCTAGATGGTTTCCTGTCTTGCTTTGGGAATTACAGTTATGTGATTAGATGCATCTCAGAAGAGACTTTGAGCTTTTGACTTTTAACATTGTTGAGACTGCTATAGATTACAAGACCTTCGGAAGTTGGACTAAATGTATTTTTTATTATGCTATGGCCCCCATAGACTCATGTGTTGGAACAAGCCTATGGGGGCTAGAAAGTGGAATGTGGTGGTTTTCATTCCTGATTGTGCCCAGGGGGTGGCATTATTAAGAGGTGTGGCCTTGTTGGAGAAAGTGTGTCACTGTAGGGGTGGGCAATGAGACCCTCCTCCTAACTATGTGGCATTCAGATGAAGATGTAGAACTCTCAGGTCCTCCTGTACCTGGATGCTGTCATGCTCCCTCCTTGATGATAATGGACTGAGCCTTTGAAACTGTAAGCCAGCCCCAACTGAATGTTGTCCTTATAAGAGTTGCCTTGGTCATGGTATGTGTTCATAGCAGTAAAATCCTAACTAAGACAGGGAGCGAGGTAGATACAATAGGAAGAGCGGGGAGAGTATAATAATAATAAAGATGTCTGAAGAAGTCATGAACTCATACTAGTGGTTATTTACTTAAAATAGTTGCAGCAAATATAATTCTGTATATAAATATACATATATGTTTAAGTAAGCTTTTCTCATCTGGTCTGACAAAGCTTCCTCCAAGAGCTTAAATTTGTCCTTTCAATTTTTGTGAAGTGTTTTCTTGTGTTTTTGAAGGGAATTGCATTGCATATGTAGATTGCTTTTAGTAGCTCGGTCAGTTTTACTATATTAATACTATGGATCCATTGATCCATGAATATGGGAGATCTTCCTACCTATAATGCCTTTTATTCAATGGCTTAAGCTTATTACTACACAAGTCTTTTACTTGTTTAAGTAGAGATATCCCAAGATGTTTTTTTGAGACTATTGTGAAAGGTGCTATTTCCCTGATTTCTTTCTTAGTCTGTCATTTGTGTATAAGAAGGCTACTGATTTTTGTGTGTTAATTGTATGTTCTGCTCCTTTGCTAACCACTGAAACTGGTTATCAGCTGCACATGTTTGCTGGTGAAGTATTTAGGGTCTTTTCTGTGTAAAATCATATCTTCAACTGAGATACTTTGACATCTTCCTTTCCTGCCTGTATCCCCCTAATGTTCTTTATTTGTCTTATTCTTTATTTGTTCTAACGAAGATCTCAAGTGCTGTATTGAATATCTTTGGAGAAAGTGGAACGCTGTTTTGGTTCTGATTTAGTGGAAATGCTTTGAGTTTCTTTCCATTTATATTGATGTTGGGTGTAGATTTGCTGTATATTGCCTTTCTTATAGTAATCCATGTCTCTTGTATTCCTAGTTTCTCCACGACTTGCATTGCATTGGAAATTTGGATGTTGTCAAAGGTCTTTTCAACATCTAGTGATATGATCATGTGTTTTTGTCTCTTAATCTGTTTATGAGTCAGATTATATGTTGATTTATATATGTTGAAATGTTCTGCATCTCTGGGACAAAGTGAGTGTGGTGGATAATCTTTATGATGTGTTCTTGGATTCAGTTTGCAAGTATTTTACTGAGAAAAATTTTATATATGATCATTAGGTCTGCAATCTGTTTTCTTTGTTGAGTCTTTGTATAGTTTAACTATCATAGGCCTTGTAGAAAGAATTAGGCAATCTCCCTTCAGTTTATATTTTGAGGAACAATTTTAGGAGTATAAGTGTTAATTCTTCTTTGAAGATCTTGTAGACTTCAGATCTGAAACCATCTGGCCCTGGTCTTTAATTTGTTGCTGTCTCTGGCTCTTAGGAAAGTGTGGTGGGTTGCCTGGTAGACAGTGTTTCTGTATATCAGGAATGGCAGGAAGGAATAGAGTTGGGTTAGGAGAAAGAGTTAAAGAAAGAGCTAAGAGGATCCTGTCCACACTAAGAGGCACAGTCCTCTGTAAGATTGGAGGTGTTGTAAGAGGAAAGGCTCCAGTAAGTATGTTGAAGAAAGACAAAGAATCTGGAGAGACAGGGATGAAAGGGCTGTGAGAACCCTTAGCCTGAACCAAAAGTTGGAGTGGATAGAGTTGAGGAGGGGCACCTGAAAGCAGGCTGCTACTAGGCTGATGGTGACAGTGGAAAGATGGTAATGGAGAACAGGAAGGATAGTATGAATCACCTGCTGCCCGAGTCCTTGTTAGCATGTCCACTAGGGTTGCCAGGCAGAAAGTGTTTCTAGGATTCTGTGGATGGCACAAAGGAAGGGGAAGGGAGGGCTGAAGAGAAGCCACAGGAAAGAGGAAAGGTGCGTCCTTGAAAGATTCTGTAGAATCTCCAGGGATCTGGAAAAATGTGGGAATATTTTAGAGATTATTGTTCCTTATGAAGAGTTTGGGTGCAATTAATAGTGGGGCTGAGGCTTTGTATGTAAAATACTGGTATCTTTGCTGATCAGAATGAAAATGACTGCTGTGGTGGCTTGAATAGAAAAGACCCCATAAGCTCACAGTTTTGAACAGCTGGTTCCCAACTGGTGATGCTGTTTGATGAGGTTCTGGAGAGGTGCTGCCTTGCTGGGAGAATGCGTCACTAGAAGTGGGCTTTAAGAGTTTCTACCCTTCTGCAACTTTTTATTTGTTCTCTTTGCTTTATGTCTTTGGTTGAAGAATGATGTCTTCATTTCCTGCTTTGCCTGACTGCTTCTCCAAACATCATAGACTCTTTCCCTGGAACAGTAAGATAGGAATACACTTTTCCTCTTCAAGTTGTATTTGCTTATGGTATTTTATCAGAGTAACAGCAAAGTAACTAACACAACTGGTGACAGTAAAAAGTAGAAATAAAATATGCAATGCAATAAACATAACACACTGACCCAGACAAGGACTAAAGTGTGATAAGCAAGTATTTAATGGTAACCTAAGCACAGTGCATATGTTTCATGGTTTATACACTCCCACGTTTCAGAGAAAACAGTGCGGTTGGGGGTGAGAACGGGGGAACGGGGGAAGATGAAGAGACGAAGTGAGCAAATAAGACTGAATGTTAACAATGGGGGAAATAGGAGGAAGGACAGGAATGGTCCTTTTCTTATTCTTCTTTTTCCACATTATGCAAGTGAAGAAACCAGTTGTTTATTAAAACTGTTCAGAATTTAATGGAAAAACAAACCCATGATGGATGGTGCTGCACAATAAAATATGTACTTGTTCATTGTCTCCCTGAAATTCTTGGTGCAGAACGTCTAGAAACCTGAAGTTCTCTGAGTGGTAAGAGTACACTTTGTGCTAATAACATGATAAATGAGACCCCTAATAGCTTTAGGCTGACAGCTGGTCACTGCAAAGACACATTATGCAATTAGAAGTTTGGAAATTCAGTACTGTTGATAGAGAAGAGAATCAATCTTGTTGAAAACAATGAAAAACTCCATGGATCTGAGCAGTATAGTCTAAAAAACACAGATTCAAGCAATCTTGAAAATAAGTTGTAAGATTTTTTTGAAATGGCAGTTTCTGGAAAAGGAATTCACAATTTCACATTTGCTATGAATTATGACGGAGGCTGTAAAGTTAAGTGAGTCTGTAGCAAAGAGTTAGGTCTGACTCAAAATCTAGGTTGTTTGTTAGACACAGGGTTCTACATCTGAAGGTTGGCAGAACTGAATGATGTCTAAGGTCACTTTGCCTTAGCAGCTGAAGGATAGGTTTAGCTATACGTCTAAGATTGGACTCCCAATATCTTCCCAATTTCATCATGCACTCATGTCCTCATACACTACTATATCATTTTAAATTATTCTTTTATTTTCTTGACAGGGCAGTCAAACTCCCTGAGAGTGAAGGTGTGGCAGCTGAAGATTGAAATGTCCGGTAAGAATTATGGACATCCATGTTTGTTGGTGCCTCATGGTTGTTTGGTAAAGACACCAATGTACAGAGAATTTGATGTATGCTGGCTCTCCAGAACAAGGTAATAAAATCTGTGTGTTTTGAAACTTTCCAGACCTTGCCCTATATTTAAGAGTTCTACAAATCGTTCTACAAAATTGTCAAGCTTGAGAAGGTCATAGGCCTCGCAAATGACCTCCAGAAAGGCAGGTCATTATGGAGACACGCGATATGTATCTGAAGTGAGCAATGCACCTATGGTCAGAGCAGAATTGAATTGTTACCCCATTGCTATTAGCAAAATATTGACAAAGCATTATAGAATTATGCTATGAAATAAGCAATAGCTGTATAAAATTTTCTTATTCCGTAGCTCTAGAATCTTACATCATCTTACAGCGCAGGAACACGACCGTCTGCGTTTGTTGTAGGCAACTCAAGTAGTCACCACAGAATTCTGAGATCCCGAACCCCACATCTATACATTCCTATTGACTCATTATGGACTCATCTCCTCATAGAAACATTCTTGCCTTCTTTGAAACATGAAACCTCTTAGGAACTAAAAGTATATAATTCTAGGTGTATGCTTACTCTGAGCATGTGATGGGCATCCCGTAGATGGCAAAAGATGGAGGTGGATAAGTACATGCACAGCCCAGAGGGAGTCCAGGCAACACTCTCTCATTTGCCACTTCAGAACGCTAATTACTTTAAACCGTGAGTATTTGGTGAACAGCAAATATAGGAAGGCATTCCCTCTGAACATTTTTATCTACCTGTAGAATGCCTAATAAGTCAAATGTCATAAATCTGTCCTTAAGAATCACAACAACCAAGAAAGAGTAATTTCTCTTATAGGAGAAAGATGAGGGGTTCACAGCATACTGGATAGACATTGCCATAGCTGCCCATTCTTCTTCTGAGGGCCGCTCACCCTTGTTAAAACTCATTATGCCTCCCCACAAACTCCACATATGTCACCTTCCTTCTTCCTTATGACCAGCACCCAAAGTTTATAGATCTCTGATGTCTGAGGTACTCACTTTTCCTTCATTGCATGAACGCCATTCATGGCGTAAATACCTTCTCTTGTCAATCTGCTTACTTTCAGCTGATTTCACAAACACAGCCACAGAACTCAAAGGTCCTCCCTCACGTATTTAGATAATTTTCTTCAATACTGTCATCTACTGTATCTTGTCTCATTCTCCTATGGTCAGGAACGTGTTGTGTATTGTGACCATTTTGTGATTTGTTCAAATTCTGAACACTAGAAGCACCCAAATTTTAGAATATATGTTTACCTCTTATTTTTTTTTGCTTCTTCCTCACAGTCAGATAGAAGTTATTTCCTTTTTGAATGTCCAACCAGTGTATACATATCTGATAAATAATTGATTGGCATGTAGTCAGCTTATAGCTACACTTGTAAATGAGACTGATAATTGACTATAGTATTTGAATGTCTTTGTCCTTAAATTTCTTGTAACTTTGTATAAAAGGAGAACACAAAAAGATACCTGGAAGTTGAGAGTCTGTTTAGTTTAGTGTAGTTTTTTGTTTTATATGAAATAGGGAGGAGTAGAAGAATATGAACCTACTGAAACTACAAAGGCTTAAAATACAAAGCATAATAATTCAATCCATACTAGAGTGTTTAAAAGCATATTCACATCTTTTAAAAAAGGAACAAATATTATCTGACTTGTGGTCTATGAAGATAAATTGAATTAAAAATGGAAGGAAAATATTGTAGAGGAGAGTCAAAAGAGCACTCAGAAGCCATTGCTGCAATAATTTGGGTAAGAGATGACTATAGTTTATATATCGAATATCTCCAGTCTGTTTTAAAAAATGTCCTCATTGTACTGCTATTGGAAAGTTGTGGAAACTGCAGTTGGTAGACCCTGGCTCACTTGGGATCTGTCTTAGAATGTTGTACATAGAACACTGTTCCTTTTATCATCTATTACTTTCCGGTTCATGATATGAGTAGCTTTCTCCATTATACACTCCAGACAAGGTGCACTATCTATCATTGATCCACTTGATATGGAAGCCAAAGCAAACCTTTTCTTCCCTCGTAAGCTAACTGCCTCAGGTAGTTAGTTATTATGATTGAAAAATGCAGAGATAGCGTGGATCTAAACAGCCGCAGCAGTGACCACACAGTATACCATTACTTAGGTGTGAGGAAGGGGTACAGTCTAAAATGATATTGAATTATGGAATACATGGACATCATGGTTTTCTTAATGTAGAAGGTAGTTTGGATGAGGGATATTTCAAAGTAGGATAGCGGTGTTAGACAGTTTTGGAATAATGGGACATGGCAGTAACTCCATGATAAGACCAAATTTGCATGGGTTGATAAGGAACCCACAAATAAGTAATTGTTATATATTTTTTCCCTTCAAGGGTTAATATATAGTGCCTGTCACTACAGATTCAAGGCTTTAAAACAGCATCTTCTATTTGAGAGAACATTTGGATTCTCAGTGTGTCAAAGTGACTTCACGAAGTGACAAGTTTCTTCATGAATGTCATTAGCTTTCAGTGAGATACGGTTTGAATAATACAGATGTAGTGGATGACTTTTAGTAGGGTTTTACTACATCTGTAATGCATATGAATGTACAACTGTGGCTCAGTCATTAGATATGCTTGGAGACTGTCAACATTATCATCTTTATGGCACTCAGTGGCATTTTGTTAATGTATATGCAGAAGTGTAAGCATCAGGTATGTAATATTTCTTCTTTAACTTTCTTTTAAGAGAACAATGTAACAATCAACCTTGCTTTTCTTGGATTTCCCCTGTAGTCAACTTTTATAACCCGAGCTAATGTATAAACTGTAATCATAAGTTATATAGCCTTTCATGCTCCAGATCCAGAACAATATCATTTATTGAAAGCAGGAAACACAGAAGCTGAAACATTCTGCTAAAATAAAACATTAAAAAAAAGCAACAAATTGTTATTGGTTGATAAATAATGATATTTGTAGTACTTTTTGATACCCGGCTCAGTTGGAGCCAATGATTTAACATATTAGATACTCTGAAATATTTCTGTAAAGTATCCTTCATTCTTTCCTGTTACATTTTCTGTGTTGTTCTGTAAAGAGGGAGTGAAACCTTTTGTTAGGTACAGACACGCATAGACAAAACACACCGGTACACTCAGAGACAAGGACAGATTCACTAGACAGCTTTTAGGTGGATATAGAGTAAGAGTCCTACAATAGACAGCAGGGAAGACACAGAAAGCATGAAGTAGAGAACTTGCCCTTGGTTAAGTGACACCAGGAGGATGTGCTTTTATTTCTTAATGTGACACTGATGTATGTTGGGTGACTCAGAGTTAGTCACTAATGCTTTTCGTTCATACATCATTTCGTCTCAAAACTAACATAATGATATTGATTATATTATAATTATTTAGGTAATCCTGTTTGGAGCTTTTACACGCCCTTAAAATAGTATTGACGTTTTTAAGAGGCCGTGCTCCTATAGAAAGAGTGATTACGACCTTCACTCATCGTGCTAACCTCCTCCTATTGTGGAGTTCTGTTACGAGATTTAATGAGTAGACTCTTGATTTTCAGGGATAAACCTCGGTAAAAATCTAAGCATAAGTGAGAATAATTAGACACCCTGTGGGTGAAGAGATCAGAAGCAGGGGGTTATCTGAGCAGGGAAAGCATTTTGAGTGTATTAGATGACAAGTGTGTGGTAGACATCTGTGACACTTGTAAATAATTTCATTTCCCCTCCTTTGGGGCCTGCTTTCTAGACCCTTCTGCTCAACAAGCTCTGCTCTCACTTTTCTCTGGGCTCAGGATCAGCAGGAGATGATGGCTACTCTGCCAGCTCCATTCCTACATAGGAGAGGGAACCTATGTCCTTCAGAAACAAAATGGGAGTTTTATGTAGCTCCTATACAAATATTTCAGGGTTACTATTCTTATTGTTTATTACAGCGCATGTTACAGTGTGGCCATTTGTAACCTGTGACGCAGTGCATTGACTGTGACCCACAATGACTGCTCAGTGTGGCGGAAGAGACTCAGACTAGCATATCACTAACCCAGGGAAAGCTCTAAATCCAACATTCAAATTCAGTTTTCACTCCATATGTGTTGTCTTCATGCTGTGTTAAGGTTGAAAGACCAGACATCATTGATCATACCCAACTGCTATACCCACAAGAGACTGGCATAGGGGCATACTTACTTTGATAAGCTTGAAATAAACCAGGTACATTTAAAGTTGAGCGAAGTTGCATCTGCCCTAAACAGTTTGGTTTCTTAGTCTGACCCAAGGTTGATCAACTTAGTCTTGCTGCCACTCAGTAGCCTATCTCTTTAAGTGACATCTAAGATTTCTGTAAACTGTACTTTTGACAGCCTAGATTTGTTTGTACTCAATATTTTGTGTGTGTGTGTGTGTGTGTGTGTGTGTGTGTGTGTGTGTGTGTGCATGTGTGTGTGCAGGAAAGAACTGTTTAAAACACTGGTACTCAGGATTCACACTGTCTTTATTGACTAGCACAGAAAGTGTCATGTGGGGAGTGATTGGGATATGTTACAGAAATCTTTAATGGGGATTTAACAAAGGATTAAGTCACTGGCTCCAGCTGATACCAACTGACTCAGACAATAACTGTATTACAAACATTGCTATTTATCAATCAAATCTTCAAATGGATGTTTATTTTAGAAGATGTCTTTAAATCCCTACCTTTGTGACTTTCTGCAAATGATGCTCAAACATCATTCTGGGTTTTAGTCATGGAAGAGTACATAAATTAAAATGATAGCTGTGCATTAGCTTGGGTTATCAACGTTGGTTACATGGGAAATCCAAGGAAAGTAAGATTGAGAGTTACATTGTTCCTTAAAAAGCAGGATAAATAAACAGAGTGAGCACACAGTAGGATAACAGTCTTTTTTTAAAAGATGTATTTATTATATATTATAAGTACACTGTAGCTGTCTTCAGACACACCAGAAGAGGGCATCAGATCCCATTACAGATGGTTGTGAGCCACCATGTGGTTGCTGGGATTTGAACTCAGGACCTCTGGAAGAGCAGCCAGTGCTCTTAACCACTGAGCCATCTCTCCAGCCCCAGGATAACAGTCTTAAGTGACCTGAGATATATTACTAACTTTGAGTGTGAGGTCTAGCAAGAGTCCTAGCTTCCTAGAATATAAAGGATATTTTTTACCATAATACATTGCCATACAGAAGTATATTAGAAATAGCTAAATTAGAAAATTAACACAGGTACATAAAGGCATCAAATCTGTGATATGTGCAAGTGTTAGTCTAAATGTAGTTCTTTTCAATCTAACTTCATTCTTATAGTCCATCAGGGTGAAAGTTATACAGTATTTTAGGTAGAATAAGTGGAAGAGTAGAAGCGTGCCTTTCATGTGTTAGTAATGACCATTCCAACTCTTTAGACATTCACAGGCCATTGCTTTGAATTTTAATAATCCATTCACAGCTAATAATTGAGTACTATATGCCAGGTTAGGGAGTAGAGACTGAATAGAGCAGTAAACAATACAGATAAATATTCCCTTTTCTTTTTAGAGATTGTAATATAATTACAACATTTCTCCCTTCCATCATTTCCTGCCTCCTAACCCTTCCATTTGGAAGCCTGCATGGTGCCTTCTGGTACCATGAAAGCTAGTCCTCAGGGAGGGGGCATTCAGGTCAGTTCCAGATAAGGGTTCTGTGTGTTTCTGAAGTACATGATGTCTTCAGCAATAGACTTACCTTCCACATCTAGGGGCAACCAATGGCAAGATTAATAGGTCATATGTTTTGGAGTCTCCCGGACATCCCTGAACATAACTCAAAAGAAATCTTTCCATGTTTGTTATTGGGGGTTTGTTAGGTAATCTTTGGCTCTTTTTTTGAAGAACAAAAACCTATGTATGGGGGTTTGAATGAAAACTGTCTCCATAGAATCTGGTGTTTGAATACTTGGTCCCCAGTTGGTAGAACTGTTTGGGGAGGTTTAGGAGTTGTGGCCTTGATAGAGAAAATAGTTCATTGGAAAGGGCTTTGAGACTATGGAACCTCATCCTGCTTCCAATCTGATCTCTTCTCTTGTCTGAATTTGGAGATGTGGACTCTGAATTCACTGTTCTGCTCCCAGGCCTGCACGTCTTCACCCCACCCCAATGGAGTCTTATTGCTTTGGAACCATAGCCCAAGTAAACTCTTTTTTTTCTTTCTTTTTTTTTTTTTTATTAACTTGAGTATTTCTTATATACATTTCAAGTGTTATTCCCTTTCCCGGTTTCCGGGCAAACATCCCCCTCCCGCCTCCCCTTCCTTATGGGTGTTCCCCTCCCAACCCTCCCCCCATTGCCGCCCTCCCCCCACCAGTCTAGTTCACTGGGGGTTCAGTCTTAGCAGGACCCAGGGCTTCCCCTTCCACTGGTGCTCTTACAAGGATATTCATTGCTACCTATGAGGTCAGAGTCCAGGGTCAGTCCATGTATAGTCTTTAGGTAGTGGCTTAGTCCCTGGAAGCTCTGGTTGCTTGGCATTGTTGTTCATAAGGGGTCTCGAGCCCCTTCAAGCTCTACCAGTTCTTTCTCTGATTCCTTCAACGGGGGACCTATTCTCAGTTCAGTGGTTTGCTGCTGGCATTCGCCTCTGTATTTGCTGTATTCTGGCTGTGTCTCTCAGGAGCGATCTACATCCGGCTCCTGTCGGTCTGCACTTCTTTGCTTCATCCATCTTGTCTAATTGGGTGGCTGTATATGTATGGGCCAATGTGGGGCAGGCTCTGAATGGGTGTTCCTTCAGTCTCTGTTTTAATCTTTGCCTCTCCTTTCCCTGCCAAGGGTATTCTTTTTCCTCATTTAAAGAAGGAGTGAAGCATTCACATTTTGATCATCCGTCTTGAGTTTCGTTTGTTCTAGGGATCTAGGGTAATTCAAGCATTTGGGCTAATAGCCACTTATCAATGAGTGCATACCATGTAAGTCTTTCTGTGAATGGGTTAGCTCACTCAGGATGATATTTTCCAGTTCCAACCATTTGCCTACGAATTTCATAAACTCGTTGTTTTTGATAGCTGAGTAATATTCCATTGTGTAGATGTACCACATTTTCTGAATCCATTCCTCTGTTGAAGGGCATCTGGGTTCTTTCCAGTTTCTGGCTATTATAAATAAGGCTGCGATGAACATAGTGGAGCACGTGTCTCTTTTGTATGTTGAGGAATCTTTTGGGTATATGCCCAAGAGAGGTATAGCTGGATCCTCAGGCAGTTCAATGTCCAATTTTCTGAGGAACCTCCAGACTGATTTCCAGAATGGTTGTACCAGTCTGCAATCCCACCAACAATGGAGGAGTGTTCCTCTTTCTCCACATCCTCGCCAGCATCTGCTGTCACCTGAGTTTTTGATCTTAGCCATTCTCACTGGTGTGAGGTGAAATCTCAGGGTTGTTTTGATTTGCATTTCCCTTATGACTAAAGATGTTGAACATTTCTTTAGGTGTTTCTCAGCCATTCGGCATTCCTCAGCTGTGAATTCTTTGTTTAGCTCTGAACCCCATTTTTAATAGGGTTATTTGTTTCCCTGCGGTCTAACTTCTTGAGTTCTTTGTATATTTTGGATATAAGGCCTCTATCTGTTGTAGGATTGGTAAAGATCTTTTCCCAATCTGTTGGTTGCCGTTTTGTCCTAACCACAGTGTCCTTTGCCTTACAGAAGCTTTGCAGTTTTATGAGATCCCATTTGTCGATTCTTGATCTTAGAGCGTAAGCCATTGGTGTTTTGTTCAGGAAATTTTTTCCAGTGCCCATGTGTTCCAGATGCTTCCCTAGTTTTTCTTCTATTAGTTTGAGTGTGTCTGGTTTGATGTGGAGGTCCTTGATCCACTTGGACTTAAGCTTTGTACAGGGTGATAAGGATGGATCGATCTGCATTCTTCTACATGTTGCCCTCCAGTTGAACCAGCACCATGTGCTGAAAATGCTATCTTTTTTCCATTGGATGGTTTTGGCTCCTTTGTCAAAAATCAAGTGACCATAGGTGTGTGCGTTCATTTCTGGGTCTTCAATTCTATTCCATTGGTCTATCTGTCTGTCTCTGTACCAATACCATGCAGTTTTTATCACTATTGCTCTGTAATACTGCTTGAGTTCAGGGATAGTGATTCCCCCTGACATCCTTTTATTGTTGAGGATAGCTTTAGCTATCCTGGGTTTTTTGTTATTCCAGATGAATTTGCAAATTGTTCTGTCTAACTCTTTGAAGAATTGGATTGGTATTTTGATGGGGATTGCATTGAATCTGTAGATTGCTTTTGGTAAAATGGCCATTTTTACTATATTAATCCTGCCAATCCATGAGCATGGGAGATCTTTCCATCTTCTGAGGTCTTCTTCAATTTCTTTCCTCAGTGTCTTGAAGTTCTTATTGTACAGATCTTTTACTTGCTTGGTTAAAGTCACACCGAGGTACTTTATATTATTTGGGTCTATTATGAAGGGTGTCGTTTCCCTAATTTCTTTCTCGGCTTGTTTCTCTTTTGTATAGAGGAAGGCAACTGATTTATTTGAGTTAATTTTATACCCAGCCACTTTGCTGAAGTTGTTTATCAGCTTTAGTAGTTCTCTGGTGGAACTTTTGGGATCACTTAAATATACTATCATGTCATCTGCAAATAGTGATATTTTGACCTCTTCTTTTCTGATCTGTATCCCCTTGATCTCCTTTTGTTGTCTGATTGCTCTGGCTAGAACTTCAAGAACTATATTGAATAAGTAGGGAGAGAGTGGGCAGCCTTGTCTAGTCCCGGATTTTAGTGGGATTGCTTCAAGTTTCTCTCCATTTAGTTTAATGTTAGCAACTGGTTTGCTGTATATGGCTTTTACTATGTTCAGGTATGGGCCTTGAATTCCTATTCTTTCCAGGACTTTTATCATGAAGGGGTGTTGAATTTTGTCAAATGCTTTCTCAGCATCTAATGAAATGATCATGTGGTTCTGTTCTTTCAGTTTGTTTATATAATGGATCACGTTGATGGTTTTCCGTATATTAAACCATCCCTGCATGCCTGGGATGAAGCCTACTTGATCATGGTGGATGATTGTTTTGATGTGCTCTTGAATTCGGTTTGCCAGAATTTTATTGAGTATTTTTGCGTCGATATTCATAAGGGAAATTGGTCTGAAGTTCTCTTTCTTTGTTGTGTCTTTGTGTGGTTTAGGTATAAGAGTAATTGTGGCTTCGTAGAAGGAATTCGGTAGTGCTCCATCTGTTTCAATTTTGTGGAATAGTTTGGATAACATTGGTATGAGGTCTTCTATGAAGGTTTGATAGAATTCTGCACTAAACCCGTCTGGACATGGGCTCTTTTTGGTTGGGAGACCTTTAATGACTGCTTCTATTTCCTTAGGAGTTATGGGGCTGTTTAACTGGTTTATCTGTTCCTGATTTAACTTCGATACCTGGTATCTGTCTAGGAAATTGTCCATTTCCTGAAGATTTTCAAGTTTTGTTGAATATAGGTTTTTATAGTAAGATCTGATGATTTTTTGAATTTCCTCTGAATCTGTAGTTATGTCTCCCTTTTCATTTCTGATTTTGTTAATTTGGACGTACTCTCTGTGTCCTCTCGTTAGTCTGGCTAAGGGTTTATCTATCTTGTTGATTTTCTCAAAGAACCAACTTTTGGTTCTGTTGATTCTTTCTATGGTCCTTTTTGTTTCTACTTGGTTGATTTCAGCTCTGAGTTTGATTATTTCCTGCCTTCTACTCCTCCTGGGTGTATTTGCTTCTTTTTGTTCTAGAGCTTTTAGGTGTGCTGTCAAGCTGCTGACATATGCTCTTTCCTGTTTCTTTCTGCAGGCACTCAGCGCTATGAGTTTTCCTCTTAGCACAGCTTTCATTGTGTCCCATAAGTTTGGGTATGTTGTACCTTCATTTTCATTAAATTCTAAAAAGTTTTTAATTTCTTTCTTTATTTCTTCCTTGACCAGGTTATCATTGAGTAGAGCATTGTTCAATTTCCACGTATATGTGGGCATTCTTCCCTTATTGTTATTGAAGACCAGTTTTAGGCCGTGGTGGTCCGATAGCACGCATGGGATTATTTCTATCTTTCTGTACCTGTTGAGGCCCGTTTTTTGACCAATTATATGGTCAATTTTGGAGAAAGTACCATGAGGAGCTGAGAAGAAGGTATATCCTTTTGCTTTAGGATAGAATGTTCTATAAATATCCGTTAAGTCCATTTGGCTCATGACTTCTCTTAGTCTGTCGACATCACTGTTTAATTTCTGTTTCCATGATCTGTCCATTGATGAGAGTGGGGTGTTGAAATCTCCCACTATTATTGTGTGAGGTGCAATGTGTGTTTTGAGCTTTAGTAAGGTTTCTTTTACGTATGTAGGTGCCCTTGTATTTGGGGCATAGATATTTAGGATTGAGAGTTCATCTTGGTGGATTTTTCCTTTGATGAATATGAAGTGTCCTTCCTTATCTTTTTTGATGACTTTTAGTTGGAAATTGATTTTATTTGATATTAGAATGGCTACTCCAGCTTGCTTCTTCTGACCATTTGCTTGGAAAGTTGTTTTCCAGCCTTTCACTCTGAGGTAGTGTCTGTCTTTGTCTCTGAGGTGTGTTTCCTGTAGGCAGCAGAATGCAGGGTCCTCGTTGCGTATCCAGTTTGTTAATCTATGTCTTTTTATTGGGGTGTTGAGGCCATTGATATTGAGAGATATTAAGGAATAGTGATTATTGCTTCCCGTTATATTCATATTTGGATGTGAGGTTATGTTTGTGTGCTTTCATTCTCTTTGTTTTGTTGCCAAGACGATTAGTTTCTTGCTTCTTCTAGGGTATAGCTTGCCTCCTTATGTTGGGCTTTACCATTTATTATCCTTTGTAGTGCTGGATTTGTAGAAAGATATTGTGTAATTTTGGTTTTGTCATGGAATATCTTGGTTTCTCCATCAATGTTAATTGAGAGTTTTGCTGGATACAGTAACCTGGGCTGGCATTTGTGTTCTCTTAGGGTCTGTATGACATCAGTCCAGGATCTTCTGGCCTTCATAGTTTCTGGCGAGAAGTCTGGTGTGATTCTGATAGGTCTGCCTTTATATGTTACTTGACCTTTTTCCCTTACTGCTTTTAATATTCTTTCTTTATTTTGTGCATTTGGTGTTTTGACAATTATGTGACGGGAGGTGTTTCTTTTCTGGTCCAATCTATTTGGAGTTCTGTAGGCTTCTTGTATGTCTATGGGTATATCTTTTTTTAGGTTAGGGAAGTTTTCTTCTATGATTTTGTTGAAGATATTTACTGGTCCTTTGAGCTGGGAGTCTTCACTCTCTTCTATACCTATTATCCTTAGGTTTGATCTTCTCATTGAGTCCTGGATTTCCTGTATGTTTTGGACCAGTAGCTTTTTCCGCTTTACATTATCTTTGACAGTTGAGTCAATGATTTCTATGGAATCTTCTGCTCCTGAGATTCTCTCTTCCATCTCTTGTATTCTGTTGGTGAAGCTTGTATCTACAGCTCCTTGTCTCTTCTTTTGGTTTTCTATATCCAGGGTTGTTTCCATGTGTTCTTTCTTGATTGCTTCTATTTCCATTTTTAATTCCTTCAACTGTTTGATTGTGTTTTCCTGGAATTCTTTCAGGGATTTTTGTGTCTCCTCTCTATGGGCTTCTACTTGTTTATTTATGTTTTCCTGGAATTCTTTCAGGGATTTTTGTGTCTCCTCTCTATGGGCTTCTACTTGTTTATTTATGTTTTCCTGGAATTCTTTCAGGCATTTTTGCGATTCCTCTCTGTAGGCTTCTACTTGTTCTCTAAGGGAGTTCTTCACGTCTTTCTTGAAGTCCTCCAGCATCATGATCAAATATGATTTTGAAACTAGATCTTGCTTTTCTGGTGTGTTTGGATATTCCATGTTTGTTTTGATGGGAGAATTGGGCTCCTATGGTGCCACGTAGTCTTGGTTTCTGTTGCTTGGGTTCCTGCGCTTGCCTCTCGCCATCAGATTATCTCTAGTGTTACTTTGTTCTGCTATTTCTGACAGTGGCTAGACTGTCCTATAAGCCTGTGTGTCAGGAGTGCTGTAGACCTGTTTTCCTCTCTTTCAGTCAGTTATGGGGACAGAGTGTTCTGCTTTCGGGCGTGTAGTTTTTCCTCTCTACAGGTCTTCAGCTGTTCCTGTGGGCCTGTGTCTTGAGTTCACCAGGCAGCTTTCTTGCAGCAGAAAATTTGGTCTTACCTGTGGTCCTGAGACTCAAGTTCGCTCGTGGGGTGCTGCCCACGGGCTCTCTGCAGCGGCAGCAACCAGGAAGACCTGTGCTGCCCCTTCCGGGAGCTTCAGTGCACCAGGGTTCCAGATGGTCTTTGGCTTTTTCCTCTGGCGTCCGAGATGTGTGTGCAGAGAGCAGTCTCTTCTGGTTTCCCAGGCTTGTCTGCCTCTCTGAAGGTTTAGCTCTCCCTCCCACGGGATTTGGGTGCAGAGAACTGTTTATCCGGTCTGTTTCGTTCAGGTTCCGGCGGTGTCTCAGGCAGGGGTCCTGCCGCTCCTGGGCCCTCCCCCACGGGAGCCCAGAGGCCTTATACAGTTTCCTCTTGGGCCAGGGATGTGGGCAGGGGTGAGCAGTGTTGGTGGTCTCTTCCGCTCTGCAGCCTCAGGAGTGCCCACCTGACCAGGCGGTTGGGTCTCTCTCTCACGGGGTCTGGGAGCAGAGAACTCTTTTTTTCTATAAGTTGCCTTGGTAACAACAACAAAAATAACTAATACTCTGAGTAGACTTATTTTTTTTCTTGGCTACATAATATTGAGTGCCTGATTATCAGCCTTCAGGGGTTGCATGGTCTGATACCTTATTTCCCTCATTTGTTATTTTGCTTTTCTTTACAGAGTTGATTTATAGCTTAAGCATCATAATTTTATGGTTTGAGTTCCAAACACCCAGAATGAAATTATTCTGCTACTTGATGATCCTGTGAGAATTATTGGGCCTTTGTGTTATTATAAATTCTTCAGGGAGAGAGGGGAATGAACCTATGCTGAGTTGTTGAAGAAACTAATACATTTGAAACTCTTAACCCAGTGCAGCTCAGGAGCATCCATTAAGCATGGATCAGACTATTACGTTTGAGGCTAGAAATTGGCTTGTGTACATCTTTTCATCACAGATCATAATCAGAATGCTGCTAAAGTCCCAGGGATGTAACCTTATCAGCAATTAACTGACTTATAAGAAACAAACATACAACTGCAAAAGGGGAATGAGTTTATTACTCACAATTTTCCCAGGTGCTCCTATTTAATGTTATTCCTCTGCTTGCATACCAAACTGTAGATTTCATCTACCATTTATTTTAATATTGTTTACCTTCTAGTCTGATGAGCGGAAATATCTGTTTTTGCGAATAGTGTATCTTATAGTAATTACTCACACAAAAGTGCACCAAAAATAAATAAGATTTTCTTTTGTTTAATGCCCTGAAGATTACTTATGGTAATATAAGAATATGAAAATCACTACTCGATAGCAGATATTTTAGGAGATTCTTTAAATTTAGAATAAAAGCATGGATTTCTTTCAAGGGACGATCAGGGTCAAGCCTTAGTACCAAATATCAACTTCTGTAAATACAAAAAATTAGAAAATGTAACTTATAGCAGAGGATGGCCTTGTGTGACATCAATGGGAGGAGAGGCCCTTGGTCCTGTGAAGGCTCAATGCCACAGTGTAGGAGAATGCCAAGGTGGGGTGGCAGGAAGGAGTGGGTGGGGGAGCACCCTCATAGAAGCTGGGGGAAGGGGGATGCGATAAGGGGTTTTCGGAGGGGAAACCAGGAAAGGGGATAACATTTGAAATGTAAATAAAATATCAATAAAAGAAAAGAAGGGAAAAAAGAAAGAAAATGTAATATATAACTCATCATGAGGAGTAGGGAAATACTCTGAAATTTACCAAGTGATAAGAAAGCACACTGTCTTAATGTTTAATGTGATGTGTTCAAAGATCTATCAAGAAAGCTACTAACACTATTTCTTGCACAAAGACAATGGAATCAAGAGCATAGTTAAGTCCACAGATGCCCAGTAAGGTACAACATCCTCGCTTCTTGGACATAAGGGTTGGTGGCATTTTTCCTTCCCTGCAGATGACAAGAATCGTGGAATATGGAAAAGTGTGAGAGGCTCTTGTGCAGCTAACTTGGAGCAGGGAGCTCCCATCTTCTCAGATTTTCTTTTAAGGCATTGACTTACATGATTGCACTGGCTGGCAAGCTACACGTTCAAAATTGGTAGGCAAAGAAGCAAGCTGGCAGAGCAAAATTAATGTGGCAGACTTGAAGCAGAATTCTTTATATGGGAAATGTTGAGTTTTACCTTTAATTACTTCAAGTGGCCCTTTATATATTCTTGAGGGTATTCCACAGAGGAAAAGTCAATGCAATTTAAATGGCTACCACACCTACAAAATACCTTCATGTACCAACCTAGAAGTCACTGTTTTCTACATATTATCTCCTGTAAAGATTCATGCTCAATGATAGAAGTTGTAGATTTGATGAATCTAGCGGTTTTGATGATGCTCATACGGGCATATGGCAGTAAATAACTACAGTCTCCCCTAGCTTCCTCATGTAGGAGGAAAAGGACAATCTATGAGGCTAAAACCTACTTGTTCTCAGTCACAGAAAACGGCGTTTCATCCCTTAACACTTAAACACATCCTCTTTGCCGTGTTTCTTTAAAATGACCTTTAACAATTAATTTTGGTTCTGAACATTTAAGTTAGATAAATGTTATTTATTCTTACTCTTTGATGTCAGAATAAATGTGGTTATAAGTTGCTATTAAATGGTGTTTAGAATGTAGTTTCTAAAAGGCCTATGGATTAAAGACAAAGAAATGGAGGAGGAGGAGGAGGAAGAAGAGAAGGGGAGGAGAAAGTAACTGATGAGAAAAACTAAGAAAGAAAATCAGTATGTTTTATAATTATTTTATATAAACATTTGGATGGAAATTTAGCACATCACAGATTTCTCTTCTACTGATGTTCTTAAACACGAATTTCTTCTCCTCATGCCTATGTTAGTCCTTAATTTGGATGATGAACACATCCCATTTGACTTTCTCATTCTTATGTTGTGTGTGTTGCATATTGGATTTCAGAAACAACTGGTGATAATTAATTTGCCATGTCAGGGTAGGGCTATTTTCCTATAGTTGAAGATCTACACTCTGAAATTGATTTCTACCATCTTCTTTTGTGTTGTTTTGTTATAAGAAGGAGACCATGAAATCGTTAAGACCATTGATTATACCCTACCTTTCCACTGCCTTTACCTTTCTTAGCTGTAGCATTCATAGAGAGGTGAATTTTCAAAGATTATGAAAAGTACTTGTTCATTTGAACACATTGGTAAGTTGTTTCTAACACTGCATTTTGGGATATTAAACATTCTTGAAAAACATAGAAAGAGAAGAGTTTGTGTTGATTTCCATAATTATACATGACTTTGAGGGGCATCATATACTAGTTGAGCCCACTGTATGCAATATCTTATCTGTGCAAAAGAGCTATGCATGCCTTCAAGGTTTCCTGAAACATTTCAATGAAATACAACCTAAAATGCACATTTAATGTCATTTTATGAAATCTTTAAATGTTTTTAAATGTGTTGCAATTGCTCTTTTGTGCACAAAGCTCCACTTCTGCTTTTGTTTGAAACTGCATTCAGGTACAAAGCTTTCAGTGTTCCTAATGAAAGTCTTTTATCTTGGCTATTCTTGGCTATCAACTTGATCATCTGGAGTTAGCTAAAACTGAAGCTGCTGGGTATAGCAGAGAGGGATTTTTCTTGATTAGATCTCTTGAGGTAGGAAGACCTGAACTAAGTCAAGATCATTTGAAGTGGAGAGACCAACCTTAAATCTGGGCTACACCTTCTGGTGGCAGCCTGAATAATGATATGGAAGAAGGAGGCTCTTGCTTCTTGCTTGTTGGTCTTCACTCTCACTGGCCAGTTTGTTTCTTCACTAGCATTAGAGCTGACCTCTTCTGGTTTTTAGTGTATACTGAAGACAACCTGAGATGTGGACAGAACAACTATTGAATTCTTCGACTTTCCAAGAGATATACAGTATTGGACTATTTGGACTAGAGCATGTTAACCACACACACACTTTATATTTATATCTACATATCTATCTATCTATCTATCTATCTATCTATCTATCTATCTATCTATCTATCCAGACACACACACACACACACACACACACACACACACACACACACACACACACACACACAGAGGTATTAGTAAAAAGATGATTTTAGTCTAGAGGAAGACCGAGTTTCAGCATGGAAGACACAAAGTCCCTTCTCTGTAGCACTGGAAAGGGAGTCAGTCATCTTTTATTACGCAGACAGCATCCATTACCGTATCATGTTCAGATTGGCATGTTTGTCGAAGACAGAGTCCCACTCTGAGGTTCATAGTTTATTATATTAAGGCAGTACACAGTTATACATGAAGAGCCCTTTTTATAAAAACACCAGTGATCTCGGTTCAAAATTTAGGCTAAAAAATAGAGTTGCTTCCCGCATCTACCCACGGGTTCCTTAGTCTCTACCACGCTACTTCTATCCAGACCCTGCTCTAGGGCCCACCGTTGTGACTATCCCCTAAATATTCTCTTTCTCTTTCTTTTTCAATCTAATAGATCTGTCCTGGGTCTCACAGACAGTGTCTCTGCTCACTCTGACCACCTCAACCTCTAGGGTTAGGACCTGCTAGGACCTGCCCTTTCTGCATCCACTCAGCCCTTAGCCCAGCCTCTTCAACCCCATTCCTGGGTTTCACAGCCAGTGTGTCAACTTGTTCTGGCTTTCCCTGCCCTCACTGCAGAGCCTAGAGAGGCTTAAGTCAGGATCTTCCCCACCTCTCCACGAAACTACAGGAGTCTCCCATGTCATATCCCATCTTTCCATGTAGGCCTATCTACCCCAACATTTTGTCTTGGAATGGGAAGCACACCTTGTATACCACCTCAATTCACACTGTCCACTAGACTTCATTCCACCCAAGATAATCCCAACCTCTAGACCCAACCATCACTTCTTCTTCTCCAACTTGTTTTTTGTCCATAACCAACTCAGGACAAATAAAGGAAGTCCACGTGCCCAGATCTCATCACAGGAATTCCACATGCCCAGATCTCATCCCAGGAATACCAATCTTGTGAAAGATCAAGCCATCACTTTCTCCAAAGTCTCTCAGTCCAGTAGAAATGTTTGCCAGTGAGAATTGGCTAGATGAATTCTAGGACACAGAAGTTAAAAGAATGATCATAAAGTTTGTCAAAGGATTCACAGAGTTTAAAAAGAGCACAAAGAAACAACTTAATGAAACACAGATAAAGAGCTTAAGGAAAATAAGTAACCAAGCGATGTCCCAGAAAACGCAAATATAAGGATGATAGAAATGACAAGGGTACCCAAGACTTCAGAACAAAACTGAACATGGAGATGGAAACAATGAAGAGGACTCAAGATGAGATGAAGATGGAAATGGAAAACTCAAAGGAAAGCCTTGCATGCAGAATGGCTTTAGCAGAAGACAGAACATCACATCTCAGAGATAAAACACAATATATAGATAAAATAAACAAGGACCCTGAAAACTTAAAAATAAAAAAGACATTAGGGGTTGGGGATTTAGCTCAGTGGTAGAGCGCTTGCCTAGCAAGCGCAAGGCCCTGGGTTCGGTCCCCAGCTCCGAAAAAAAAAAAAAAAAAGACACAGGAAAGGAACATACAGGAAATGTGGAACACCATGAAAAAACCCAAAACTTTGAATTATATGCAGAGATGTGGGGACAAGAATACCAACTCAATGGCATAGACCAGATCTCTTAACAAGAACATAGAAGAAAAATTTCCCAAACTAAGGAAAAACACAGCTATTAAAAAAATACACAGCTCTCGAACCGGGCGGCCTCATCCGCAAACAGCGCAGCAATGGCCAAGATGAAGGCTCGGGACCTGCGCGGCAAGAAGAAGGAGGAGTTGTTGAAACAACTGGATGATCTGAAGGTGGAAATGTCCCAGCTTCTCATGGCCAAAGTGACAGGCGGTGCCGCGTCCAAGCTCTCCAAGATACGAGTCGTGCGCAAATCCATCGCCCGTGTCCTCACTGTCATTAATCAGACTCAAAAGGAAAACCTCAGGAAATTCTACAAGGGAAAGAAGTACAAGCCCCTGGACCTGCGACCCAAGAAGACGAGAGCCATGCGCTGCCGGCTCACCAAGCATGAAGAGAAGCTGAAGACCAAGAAGCAGCAGCGGAAGGAGCGGCTGTACCCACTGCGCAAGCACGCAGTCAAGGCCTGAGACGACGACAATAACAATAAAGTCCAAAACTGAAAAAAAATACACAGACCACCAAATAGACAGGACCAGAAAAGAAAATTCATGAGGCATATTATAGGTAAAATGCTGAATATATAGAACAAAGATAATATATTGAAAATTATAAGAGAAAAATGCCAGTCATATATAAAGGGAAATACATTAACATAACAGCAGACTTCTCAATGGAAACTTTGAAATCCAGGAAAGCCTGGACCAGTGAATTAAAAAACTATAAAAGCCAAGCTAAATAATATCTGTAGCAAAACTATCTGCCATGGTTAAAGGAGAAAGAAAAAGTTTTCATGTCATAAACAGCCTATGAAACAGTTTATATCTAAAAAATCTAAACATAAGGAAAATGTAGGAATCATCTTTTCAGGCTAAAAAGAGGAATGGGCATAGCAGAGACTGTGAAAAGAAATATGAAGCCATAACTATTAAAATGCAAAATACCACAGAAAACACAATACCACCAAAATCCAACAACACAATGACCATAATTAATACACACATTTCAACAATTTTAAAAATCAATGGCTTCAATTCTCTAGTCAAAGGGCAGAGCGAATTAAATGGATCAAGGAACAAAATCCACTTATTTGGTGCTTAAAAGAAGCACATCTAATTTTTTCATTAATTAATTTATTCAAATCACATTGTGATTGTAGGCCCCCTCCCTCCTTTTTTTCCAGTCCCATCATCCCACACCCATTCCCTCATTCCCCTACCCCTTTCGGGAAGCCCCCAAAGGTACCAGTACATTCTGACACATGAAGTCACATCAGTACTAAGTTTATCCTCTTCCACTGAGGTTGGAGTAGGCTAGGGGAAGGGGGTCCAAAGGCAGGTAACAAAGTCTGGCATAGTCTGAGTGAGAACCTCAGCTACCAATGTTAGGGAAGCCACATGAAGACCAAGCTGTATATTTGTTATAAATGTGTAGGGGCCCTAGGTACAGGCCATGCATACTCTTTGGTTGGATAGCAAAGAGTAATGCAATCAAATGGGATGATGGAGCAACCAGGCACCACTAAGTAGAGTTCTAACTACGACTAATCAGAGGAGAGAAAGAGGAACACTCATTCTAACTAAGGGAACTATCCTAAATATATGTTTACTAATCTTTGGGACACTAATTTCATAAAAAAATCTACCATGGATTTAGAGTCACAGTTTAACATCAGTCCACTAATAGTAGGTGATTTTCAACATCCCACTTTCCCAGACAAGTCATCTGGACCAAAAGTAAACAAGGAAAGATCAGAATCAGTTGGCATCATATATCAAATGAACTTAACTGGTGTCTACAGAGTTTTCTACCCAAACACTAAAGACCTAAACATCTTTAGTAAATTCCAAATTCATAAAGATTAAACAACCCATTACTAAATGATGGATGGGCCAAAGAAAGGAAGAAAAACTTCCTGGAACAAAATGGAAATGAAAACATACTACAAAAAAAATTGCTGGGACATGTTGGAAGTGGTACTATGAAGGAAATTTATAGCTTTATTAAGAAATGAGGAAGTGCTCGAGTAAGTAGCTTAATAATACAACTCAGAAAGTTTGAGAAGAACAAAAGCAGTTGATGGTGAGAAATAATGAAAATCAGAAATTAATAAAAGTAAAAAAAATACAGAGAATCAACACCTTCAAAAGCTGGCTCATTGAGACGATAAACAAAATAGGCAGGCTCTTAAACCAACTAGCCAGAAGAAAGAGAGGACCCATATCAACCAAATCGAAATGCACAGGGGACAAGAAAATAGATATGAAAGAAATTCAGAGTATTATAAGGGAATATTTATGTAAAGACAATGAAAAAAGAAAGCTATATCCCTGATTAACACAGATTCAAAAATACTCAGTAAAATTCTTTCAATCACAGCATAACATACATTGAAAAAGATTTTACAGCATTACCAACTTGGCTTAACAAATGAAATGCAGGGATGGTTCAATATAATCAAGCCAATAAATATAATATGCCACATGGATGGACTTGAAGACAAAAATCACACATTGTCTCAATAGATGCAGAAAAAGTCTTTGACAAATATCTAACATACTTTCATGATAAGAGCCACTGAGAATGTAGGACTATAGGGAACATACTTCAACACAAAGCTATACACAAAATGCTCACAGCCAACATCATCATAGTGGAGAAAAGTTAGGAGCAATCCCACTGAATTCAGGAACAAGACAGGTTGATGTCCACCATGCTCACTACTTTTCAGCATTGTACTCAAAATACTAGCTGGAGCAATAAGGCAAGATAAGAAAATTAAAGAGATACAAATAGGGAAAGAAGACCTCACACCATCACACCATCCCTATTTGCAGACATCATGGTACTATAGATTTGAGAAACAAAATATTCTTCCAGAAAACTTCTTGAAGCAATAAACAAATACAGCGATGTTGCAGAATACAGAATCAACTAGCAGTAATCAGTTTATATATGTATATATATATGTATATGTATATACACATCAATTTCGACAACAAGCAGAAGGATAAGGAGTTCATGGACATACTCCTGTACACAATAACCTCAAAAATATAAATACCTAGGAATATACCTACCCAAGGAAGTAAAGGACCTATTTAATGAAAAAAGTCTGAAGAAACACTAGAATATAAAAATACATTCAATGCTCATGGGTTAATATAACAAAAATTGTGAAAATGACCAGTCTACCAAAAATTAGTCACATATTCAAGGCAATCCCAATCAAAATCCTTATATCATTCTTCACAGAAATAGAAAAAAAAATCCCCAAATACACACAGGACCACAAAAGACCCAGAATAGCCAAAGCGATGCTGAGAAAAAAAGAACACAGCTGGAGAGATTTCCATTTCAGATATTAGGGTATATTACAGAGCCAAAGTAATAGAAACAATATGGTATGGGCACAAAGCAAACATTTAGACCAATGAAACAAAATCCAATACCCAAATATGAGTGCATATAACTTTAATCACTTAGTATTTGACAGAGACATCAAAACGTATACTGGAAAACTGAGAGCATCTTTATCAAATGGTGTTGGGAGAACTCAATGTCTATATGCAGAAGAGCCAGATTAGATTAGTATCTAGTGCCTTGCACAAAGACTAACCTCTAACAGATCAAAGACCTAAACCATGAAAACTGAGACAGTGGAACTGCTAGAAGAATCTTCGGCAATATGTGATACAGGTGTAGGAAAAGAGTTCCTGAGACAGAATCCATTTACCCAAGAATTAGGGTCAATTATTGACCAGTGGGACTTCATGAAACTAAAAACCTCTGCACAGTTAAATGCACGGGGGTAGAGAGGAAGCCCAGACAAGAAGAGAAACTCTCTGCTTTCTATACATCTCTCATAAAAGAACTGAAAACAAACATTAAAGAAACCAAAACCAAAACAAAACACCCAAACCCAAACCACATGACCCTACAGAAAGAATTCTTGGCAAATGAGGAAGCTGGAAACATGAGAGGTGATAGTCCCAGTGTGAAACAGTCAGCCCTGAAATCATACCCACAGGTCTCATTGTT
Source organism: Rattus norvegicus (assembly GCF_021556685.1). NCBI lineage: Eukaryota > Metazoa > Chordata > Mammalia > Rodentia > Muridae > Rattus > Rattus norvegicus. The sequence continues at coordinate 23,285,081 of NC_141551.1, read as the reverse complement.
TGTGCTGAACAAATTATATTTAAAATATTTTTGTAAATACATATATGCATGCAATAGCAACTTGTAAAAATAAAAAGAGGCCATGAATTTGAAGGAAAGTGGAGATGGGTTTATGGGAGGGTTTGAAAGGAGAAAAGGGAAGAGAGAAACAGAATTAAATTATAACTTCAAAGAAATACTTTTGGGCCCACACCAATCTCCATCCAGCAGTTAACAAATGCAGAGGCCCAAAGCCAAACAGTGGATAGAGTTTGTGGATGTTTATAGAAGCATTGGGAGAAAGATTATGGGGACTTTTGGGGTCTCTTAGAGACTGAACTATGAACCCAAGAGCATACATGGGCTGGACACAACACCCCCTTCCCCTGCACATATATAGCAGATGTGCACTTCAGTTTTCATGTGGGTCCCAAACTGGAGTGGGTACTATTGCAAAAGCTGTCGCTTGCCTATGGAATACATTCTTCTAGCTGGATTGCCTTGTCTGGCCCCAGTGGGAGAGGATGTGCCTGGCCCCACAGAGACTTGATGTGCCGAGGTTGGGGGGATACCCAGGGAGGAACCTCCTCCCACTCAGAGGAAAAGGGAATAGAGAAGGGAGGGGGCACTGAGTCAGGAGCAGAGATGGGGATGTAAAGTGAATAAAAAAAAGAAATAATGTAAAAATAGCACAAAATAAAATTCTTCAACAAATCTATTTTGAGAAGTACATATGTACCAGTGTGTAGACTTTGTTTGCTGCCAAAGTATAAACAGGATCATATAAAATTTGTTTGACATGTATCAAATATATATAAAAATATTGAGGTATGAGTGGGATTTTGTGTAAAAAATATCACCACTTTTATTGACATTTATGAGTAAAGTGGTGTTAGCTCCATTGCCAAAACCATCTTGAAAATGCAAAAGAATAACACAAAGCTGTAAATAACATTTTTTAAAGGACCAGGGAGTAAATTATTTTCATATCTGTGGTGATTGATGACACACACATTTGTCATTATATCTTAAGCGTATCAGTGTCTGTCTTAGGGTTTTACTGCTGTGGACACCATGACCAAGGTGACTCTTATAAGGACAGCATTTAATTGGGACTGGCTTACAGAGTCAGAGGTTCAGTCCAGTATCATTAAAACAGGAGCAGGGCAGCAATCCAGGCAGGCATGGTGCAGTAGGAGCTGAGAGTTCTACATCTTCATCTGAAGGAGAAATTCATTGTTAGGAGAAGACTAACTCCAAGACAGCTAGGTGGATGTTCATAACAACCACTTCCACAATGACACACAATGACACACTCCCTCCAACAAGGCCACACCTCCTAATAGTGTCCCTCCCTGGGCCAAGCATCTTCAATTCACCACACATAGGCTCGCTTCGTTGGTACCAATCCTCAAATTCTTTGCACAAACCCCTTCAGTCCTGGGCCATCAACTGTAACTGAGGTTGTTCCTTTACCAATGACTTTCCTTGGCCTCTCACAGTGCCAAGCCTCAGCTACTTTCCACGACTCCTTCATATCTTCAAGACTAGTACCATTGGGTGATTCTTATGCATTATCAAGTCCATCTCAAAGCATAAAGTTCAACTGTGGCTGTCTCTGGAACATAGCTTCTTTATGATCTCAGAACACATTTCTCAGAAGACGTCACTTCAATGATGCTGGGCTCTTCTTAATCACTGCTAATTTCTTAGCTCCTGTATCAATTATCCTAGTAGTCCCTTCCATTCTTGACTCTAAAGCTAAAGCCATATGGCTAAAGCTGTTGAGTTCTGCTGCTTGCTGGGGATGGAACATGCACACGCACACACGCACACACACACACACACACACACACACACACACACACACACACACACACACACACATCTTATTCTATACCAGTTTTCTGTTTTCCAATACTGTCAGTACCTGCACTTGGCTGTACTAGAATTTGCTCTGTAGATTGACCTTGAGCTCAGACATCTGCCTGGCTCCATCTCCTGAATGCCTGGATTAAGGGCATGCACCATCAAGCCTGGACTTAAGCTTTTCTTCACCTAGAACTTGCTCAGTTCCAGGCTGGCCTTGAATGCAGAGATCTACTTGCTTGTGTCTTCTGGGTTTAAAGATGTGTACCACCTTGCTTGAACTTGCTTCGAGATCATCATTCGCTTAATCTGTTTATGTCTTAGGATATAGGATTCACATCCATTTCACTTCCTTGTGCCCCTTTAATACTTTTGTATTTTTCTATTTATTTATTTATTTATTTATTTATTTATTTTGTATTTTTCTTTTTAAACTTGGCATGCTTCATTAAAAGGCTCTTCATGAGACTAAACCAATGCACAGCGTCTAAAATGGTTTGTTGAAGACCTTCTTTGTCAATGCAATTAATTTGACTCTCTTCGCCTTAGCCTCAGGCTTTTCAGAAATGGCAAGAAGCAGCCACATTCTTCACCAAAATATCACAAGAAGAGTTTCTCAGCTGCATACCAAAATTTTTCCTCCTCTGAAATTTCTTTAGCCAGGCTTCTACAGTTCAACTCACTCTCGGCAACAAAGTCTTCCAAATTCTTAGTAGGATTAAGCCCCACTTAAAATATTCCATTGCTTTCCAAAGTCCCCCCCAAGTTCACATTCCTGGAAACAAAAGCATGGTCAGGCCTGTCACAGAAATACCCTACTCTTAGTATCAACTTCTGTCTCAGGATTTTACTGCTGTAAATAGACACTATCACCAAGGCAACTCTTTTTTTTTTAAGATTTATTTATTTATTTTATGGATATGATTACACTGTAGCTGTCTTCAAACACACCAGAAGAGGGCATCAGATATCATAGATGATTGTGAGCCACCATGCAGTTGCTGGGAATTGAACTCATGACCTCTGGAAGAGCAGTCAATGCTTTTAACTGCTGAGCCATCTCTCCAGCCCCAAGGCAATTCTTATAAGGACAACATTTAATTGGGGCTGGCTTGCAGGTTCAGAGGTTCATTCCATTATCATCAAGGCTGGAACATTGCAGCATCCAGGCAGACATAGTTTGGGAGGGGCTGAGAGTTCTACATATTCATCTAAAGACCAATAGGAGAAGACTGGTTCCCATATAGGAGGAGGGTCTCATTGTTCAACCTTACAGTGACACACTTCCTCCAATGAGGCTATATGTACTCTAAAAAGGCCACACCTCCTAATAGTGCCTCTCCCTGGACCAAATGTATTCAAACCACCACAGTATCCTAGGAAATTCTTAATTCACTTAAAAGAACTACAAGTCACAGTACCTGAACTTGGGGCACACATAGTACAGGGGAAAATACTTGAAAAATTACACATAGAGAAAAATAGAATAAATAAAGATGCTGAGTCCATGTGGTCCCTGTATAATTATTAGAAAAACAGGGTGAGGTAAATAGGTAAAACCTCAGGTAGATATGGGGCATGGCATGGGAAGAAAGGGTTAGCATGTTAGTATCCATCAGTTTGTACCTCTAAAGTCAGGGAGGAAGAAGGGCTGAAAAACACATGGATGTCTTGACAGAAAATGTAGAGACATAAAGTGTATTTGTCAGAGAACCCAGAGATAGCTTTGCATTGAAATAACTAATGCAAGAGCTCATTAAGGCAAAGGTTAACCACTCTTGCTATTAAGTTGGTGATTCTTGCACCTCAATGGCTATTGATGCGTCCTTGTAAGAGCCAATTGCTACCTCTTGCTTTCCAAGAATCTTGGCGTCCTCCTTGCCATCACTAATTCTTCACTCATCACTTGCTTGCTTCAGGTTTCCTGACTCTGGAGCTTTCGGTATGTCCGGTTTCCAAGGGAGGAAAGACTTATGGGAACATTTGAAAACAACAAGCAAATTAGATATTAAAAGACTATTCTTTACTTCTATTAATTTGCATGTTAGTAACATATAATTAAATCTCCAGAGTAAGGGCTTAGTATTTGGGATCTACTTACGCCTACTACTGACTTGCTATACCACTCAGTGTAGGAGGCAGCAAATGTTGTGAGGATCTTTAGCCACTATAGATGCTGTACTTTTGGCTATAGGTTTAGATTGATGCTGACAGAAAGGATAGCATTGAAATAAAATATATCATTTGTTTGAAGAGTTTGGGGAAGTCTTAGTTTATCTGAGAGCTTATCTCTATGAACAAAGTTAAGCAATCCAACCCTGAAGTATACAATAATAATAAAAGGTTAGACTTATTTGTCTATCAAAAAATTAAAGAAAATGATTGAACCCCTTAAAGAATACCAAGAAAATACAAACAGTTGAAGAAAACAATGAAAACTGTTTAATACTTGCTAATGGAATTAGAAGCAATAAAAAAAGACACAGACTGAGGAAATTATGGGAAAGAAAAAAATCGGAATGCAAGCCTCACCAACAGAATACCAGAAATGGAAGGGAGAGTCTCAAGCATTGAAGATACAATAGAAGAAATAAGTCAAAGAAATTATTAAATTTAGAAAATTCCTGACATCCAGGCAACATGGATATTATGAAAAGACTAAACCAAGGAATAATAGGAATAGAGGAAGGAGAAGCATTTCAGCTCAAAGTCCTAGAAAATACTTCTCACAAAATCAAAAAGAAAAATTTATTAACCTAGAGAAGGAGATAAATATGAAGGTACAAAAAGCATACAGAATGCCAAATAGATTGGACCAGAAAAGAAAGTATTGCCACATAATAATCAAAACACTATATGTACAGAGCAGAAAAGAATATTAAAAGTTGTATAGGGAAAAGACCATGTAACATATAAAGGCAGACCTACTAGAATTACAACTGACTTCTCACTGGAGACTCTAAAAGCCAGAAAGTCCAGGACATATGTCTTACAAAAATCTAAGAGGCCACAGATGCCATCCCAGATTACCATACACACTAAAACTTTCAATCACCATAGATGGAGAAAACAAGATATATGATAAAGTCAAATTTCAACAATATCTATTTACAAATCCAGTCTTACAGAAGGTGTTATAAGGAAACTCCAATCTCAACACCCTTTAAAACACAGAAAATAAATTATTTCATACCAGCAAAACCAAAGAAAGGAAACACACGTGTGCATGCTCT